>NW_027524864.1:0-26970 GCF_052094955.1 Ictidomys tridecemlineatus
TTCTCCTATAGGGATACATGTATTTGGAACTCTAAATCAAACACGGTTTGGGCTAGCTCTTTGAATCCTGACACAATAAAGCACTTTCAAGTTCTATCTCTATGGTTTGTTTGCTGTTGATGTAGCCCTAAGCAGAGACTGGCGAGAATCACTTCATGGAAAGGGCCTGCCAAGCTTCCAAAAAACTACGAGTTGCCTGAAATCTCAGCACACACTTTTTCACCCAATCTTTGATGAAACTTTTCAGGTAATGATCAGTACACCAATCCACTTGGCTCGCCAAATTTCGTTCTTCTAGGTTAAACCGTTCGTTGGCAGTAACCGGTTTCATTTTGAGGTTTCACTCTGTTTTCTCCTATTGGGATACATGTATTTGGAACTCTAAATCAAACATGGTTTGTGCTAGCTCTTTGAAACTTGACACAATAAAGCAGTTTCAAGTTCTATCTCTATGGTTGTTTGCTGTTGATGGACACCTAAGCAGAGACTGGCGAGAATCACTTTCATGGAAAGGGCCTGCCAAGCTTCCAAAAAATTAGGCGTTGCCTGAAATCTCAGCAAACACTTTTTCACCCAATCTTGATGAAACTTTCAGGTAATGATCAGTAGACCGATCCCACTTGGCTAGCCAAATTTCGTTCTTCTAGGTTTAAACCGTTCGTTGGCAGTAACCGGTTTCATTTTGAGGTTTCACTCTGTTTTCTCCTATAGGGATACATGTATTTGGAACTCTAAATCAAACAGGGTTTGTGCTAGCTCTTTGAAACTTGACACAAATAAAGCAGTTTCAAGTTCTATCTCTATGGTTTGTTTGCTGTTGATGTAGCCCTAAGCAGAGACTGACGAGAATCACTTACATGGAAAGGACCTGCCAAGCTTCCAAAAACTACGAGTTGCCTGAAATCTCAGCACACACTTTTTCACCCAATCTTGATGAAACTTTCAGGTCATGATCAGTACACCAATCCCACTTGGCTCGCCAAATTTCGTTCTTCCAGGTTAAACCGTTCGTTGGCAGTAACCGGTTTCATTTTGAGGTTTCACTCTGTTTTCTCCTATAGGGATACATGTATTTGGAACTCTAAATCAAACACGGTTTGTGCTAGCTCTTTGAACCTTGACACAATAACGCAGTTTCAAGTTCTATCTCTATGGTTTCTTTGCTGTTGATGGAGACCTAAGCAGAGACTGGCGAGAATCACTTTCATGGAAAGGGCCTGCCAAGCTTCCAAAAAACTAGGCGTTGCCTGAAATCTCAGCAAACACTTTTTCACCCAATCTTGATGAAACTTTCAGATAATGATCAGTAGACCGATCCCACTTGGCTCGCCAAATTTCGTTCTTCTAGGTTAAACCGTTCGTGGCAGTAACCGGTTTCATTTTGAGGTTTTCACTCTGTTTTCTCCTATAGGGATGCATGTATTTTGGAACTCTAAATCAAACACGGTTTGGGCTAGCTCTTTGAATCCTGACACAATAAAGCAGTTTCAAGTTCTATCTCTATGGTTTGTTTGCTGTTGATGTAGCCCTAAGCAGAGACTGGCAAGAATCACTTTCATGGAAAGGGCCTGCCAAGCTTACAAAAAACTACGAGTTGCCTGAAATCTCAGCAAACACTTTTTCACCCAATCTTGATGATACTTTCAGGTAATGATCAGTACACCAATCCCACTTGGCTCGCCAAATTTCGTTCTTCTAGGTTAAACCGTTCGTTGGCAGTAATCGGTTTCATTTTGAGGTTTCACTATGTTTTCTCCTATAGGGATACATGTATTTTGAACTCTAAATCAAACACGGTTTGTGCTAGCTCTTTGAAACTTGACACAATAAAGCAGTTTTCAAGTTCTATCTCTATGGTTTGTTTGCTGTTGATGTAGCCCTAAGCAGAGACTGGCGAGAATCACTTTCATGGAAAGGGCCTGCCAAGCTTCCAAAAAACTACGAGTTGCCTGAAATCTCAGCACACACTTTTTCACCCAATCTTGATGAAACTTTCAGGTAATGATCAGGAGACCGATCCCACTTGGCTCGCCAAATTTCGTTCTTCTAGGTTAAACCGTTCGTTGGCAGTAACCGGTTTCATTTTGAGGTTTCACTCTGTTTTCTCCTATAGGGATACATGTATTTGGAACTCTAAATCAACACGGTTTGTGCTAGCTCTTTGAAACTTGACACAATAAAGCAGTTTCAAGTTCTATCTCTATGGTTTGTTTGTTGTTGATGTAGCCCTAAGCAGAGACTGGCGAGAATCACTTTCATGGAAAGGGCCTGCCAAGCTTCCAAAAAACTACGAGTTGCCTGAAATCTCAGCAAACACTTTTTCACCCAATTTGATGAAACTTTCCGGGAATGATCAGTACAACAATCCCACTAGGCTCGCCAAATTTCGTTTCTTCTAGGTTAAACCGGTTCATTGGCAGTAACCGGTTTCATTTTGAGGTTTCACTCTGTTTTCTCCTATAGGGATACATGTATTTGGAACTCTAAATCAAACATGGTTTGTGCTAGCTCTTTGAAACTTGACACAATGAAGCAGTTTCAGTTTTATCTCTATGGTTTGTTTGCTGTTGATGTAGCCCTAAGCAGAGACTGACGAGAATCACTTTCATGGAAAGGGCCTGCCAAGCTTCCAAAAAACTACGAGTTGCCTGAAATCTCAGCACACACTTTTTCACCCAATCTTGATGAAACTTTCAGGTAATGATCAGTAGACCGATCCCACTTGGCTCGCCAAATTTCGTTCTTCTAGGTTAAACCGTTCGTTGGCAGTAACCGGTTTCATTTTGAGGTTTCACTCTGTTTTCTCCTATAGGGATACATGTATTTGGAACTCTAAATCAAACAGGGTTTGTGCTAGCTCTTTGAAACTTGACACAATAAAGCAGTTTCAAGTTCTATCTCTATGGTTTGTTTGCTGTTGATGTAGCCCTAAGCAGAGACTGACGAGAATCACTTACATGGAAAGGACCTGCCAAGCTTCCAAAAACTACGAGTTGCCTGAAATCTCAGCACACACTTTTTCACCCAATCTTGATGAAACTTTCAGGTAATGATCAGTACACCAATCCCACTTGGCTCGCCAAATTTCGTTCTTCCAGGTTAAACCGTTCGTTGGCAGTAACCGGTTTCATTTTGAGGTTTCACTCTGTTTTCTCCTATAGGGATACATGTATTTGGAACTCTAAATCAAACACGGTTTGTGCTAGCTCTTTGAACCTTGACACAATAACGCAGTTTCAAGTTCTATCTCTATGGTTTCTTTGCTGTTGATGGAGACCTAAGCAGAGACTGGCGAGAATCACTTTCATGGAAAGGGCCTGCCAAGCTTCCAAAAAACTAGGCGTTGCCTGAAATCTCAGCAAACACTTTTTCACCCAATCTTGATGAAACTTTCAGATAATGATCAGTAGACCGATCCCACTTGGCTCGCCAAATTTCGTTCTTCTAGGTTAAACCGTTCGTTGGCAGTAACCGGTTTCATTTTGAGGTTTCACTCTGTTTTCTCCTATAGGGATGCATGTATTTGGAACTCTAAAATCAAACACGGTTTGGCTAGCTCTTTGAATCCTGACACAATAAAGCAGTTTCAAGTTCTATCTCTATGGTTTGTTTGCTGTTGATGTAGCCCTAAGCAGAGACTGGCAAGAATCACTTTCATGGAAAGGGCCTGCCAAGCTTACAAAAAACTACGAGTTGCCTGAAATCTCAGCAAACACTTTTTCACCCAATCTTGATGATACTTTCAGGTAATGATCAGTACACCAATCCCACTTGGCTCGCCAAATTTCGTTCTTCTAGGTTAAACCGTTCGTTTGTCAGTAATCGGTTTCATTTTGAGGTTTCACTATGTTTTCTCCTATAGGGATACATGTATTTTGAACTCTAAATCAAACACGGTTTGTGCTAGCTCTTTGAAACTTGACACAATAAAGCAGTTTCAAGTTCTATCTCTATGGTTTGTTTGCTGTTGATGTAGCCCTAAGCAGAGACTGGCGAGAATCACTTTCATGGAAAGGGCCTGCCAAGCTTCCAAAAAACTACGAGTTGCCTGAAATCTCAGCACACACTTTTTCACCCAATCTTGATGAAACTTTCAGGTAATGATCAGGAGACCGATCCCACTTGGCTCGCCAAATTTCGTTCTTCTAGGTTAAACCGTTCGTTGGCAGTAACCGGTTTCATTTTGAGGTTTCACTCTGTTTTCTCCTATAGGGATACATGTATTTGGAACTCTAAATCAAACACGGTTTGTGTAGCTCTTTGAAACTTGACACAATAAAGCAGTTTCAAGTTCTATCTCTATGGTTTGTTTGTTGTTGATGTAGCCCTAAGCAGAGACTGGCGAGAATCACTTTCATGGAAAGGGCCTGCCAAGCTTCCAAAAAACTACGAGTTGCCTGAAATCTCAGCAAACACTTTTTCACCCAATTTGATGAAACTTTCCGGGAATGATCAGTACAACAATCCCACTAGGCTCGCCAAATTTCGTTCTTCTAGGTTAAACCGTTCATTGGCAGTAACCGGTTTCATTTTGAGGTTTCACTCTGTTTTCTCCTATAGGGATACATGTATTTGGAACTCTAAATCAAACATGGTTTGTGCTAGCTCTTTGAAACTTGACACAATGAAGCAGTTTCAAGTTTTATCTCTATGGTTTGTTTGCTGTTGATGTAGCCCTAAGCAGAGACTGACGAGAATCACTTTCATGGAAAGGGCCTGCCAAGCTTCCAAAAAACTACGAGTTGCCTGAAATCTCAGCACACACTTTTTCACCCAATCTTGATGAAACTTTCAGGTAATGATCAGTAGACCGATCCCACTTGGCTCGCCAAATTTCGTTCTTCTAGGTTAAACCGTTCGTTGGCAGTAACCGGTTTCATTTTGAGGTTTCACTCTGTTTTCTCCTATAGGGATACATGTATTTGGAACTCTAAATCAAACACGGTTTGTGCTAGCTCTTTGAACCTTGACACAATAACGCAGTTTCAAGTTCTATCTCTATGGTTTGTTTGCTGTTGATGTAGCCCTAAGCAGAGACTGGCGAGAATCACTTTCATGGAAAGGGCCTGCCAAGCTTACAAAAAACTACGAGTTGCCTGAAATCTCAGCAAACACTTTTTCACCCAATCTTGATGATACTTTCAGGTAATGATCAGTACACTGATCCCACTTGGCTCGCCAAATTTCGTTCTTCTAGGTTAAACCGTTCGTTGGCAGTAATCGGTTTCATTTTGAGGTTTCACTCTGTTTTCTCCTATAGGGATACATGTATTTTGAACTCTAAATCAAACACGGTTTGTGCTAGCTCTTTGAAACTTGACACAATAAAGCAGTTTCAAGTTCTATCTCTATGGTTTGTTTGCTGTTGATGTAGCCCTAAGCAGAGACTGGCGAGAATCACTTTCATGGAAAGGGCCTGCCAAGCTTCCAAAAAACTACGAGTTGCCTGAAATCTCAGCACACACTTTTTCACCCAATCTTGATGAAACTTTCAGGTAATGATCAGGAGACCCATCCCACTTGGCTCGCCAAATTTCGTTCTTCTAGGTTAAACCGTTCGTTGGCAGTAACCGGTTTCATTTTGAGGTTTCACTCTGTTTTCTCCTATAGGGATACATGTATTTGGAACTCTAAATCAAACACGGTTTGTGCTAGCTCTTTGAAACTTGACACAATAAAGCAGTTTCAAGTTCTATCTCTATGGTTTGTTTGCTGTTGATGGACACCTAAGCAGAGACTGGCGAGAATCACTTTCATGGAAAGGGCCTGCCAAGCTTCCAAAAAATTAGGCGTTGCCTGAAATCTCAGCAAACACTTTTTCACCCAATCTTGATGAAACTTTCAGGTAATGATCAGTAGACCGATCCCACTTGGCTCGCCAAATTTCGTTCTTCTAGGTTAAACCGTTCGTTGGCAGTAACCGGTTTCATTTTGAGGTTTCACTCTGTTTTCTCCTATAGGGATACATGTATTTGGAACTCTAAATCAAACACGGTTTGTGCTAGCTCTTTGAATCCTGACACAATAAAGCAGTTTCAAGTTCTATCTCTATGGTTTGTTTGCTGTTGATGTAGCCCTAAGCAGAGACTGGCGAGAATCACTTTCATGGAAAGGGCCTGCCAAGCTTCCAAAAAACTACGAGTTGCCTGAAATCTCAGCAAACACTTTTTCACCCAATCTTGATGAAACTTTCAGGTAATGATCAGTAGACCGATCCCATTTGGCTCGCCAAATTTCGTTCTTCTAGGTTAAACCCTTCGTTGGCAGTAACCGGTTTAATTTTGAGGTTTCACTCTGTTTTCTCCTATAAGGATACATGTATTTGGAACTCTAAATCAAACAGGGTTTGTGCTAGCTCTTTGAAACTTGACACAATAAAGCAGTTTCAAGTTCTATCTCTATGGTTTGTTTGCTGATGATGTAGCCCTAAGCAGAGACTGGCAGAATCACTTTCATGGAAAGGGCCTGCCAAGCTTCCAAAAAACTACGAGTTGCCTGAAATCTCAGCACACACTTTTTCACCCAATCATGATGAAACTTTCAGGTAATGATCAGTACACCAATCCCACTTGGCTTGCCAAATATCGTTCTTCTAGGTTAAACCGTTTGTTGGCAGTAACCGGTTTCATTTTGAGGTTTCACTCTGTTTTCTCCTATAGGGATACATGTATTTGGAACTCTAAAGCAAACACGGTTTGTGCTAGCTCTTTGAAACTTGACACAATAAAGCAGTTTCAAGTTCTATCTCTATGGTTTGTTTGCTGTTGATGTAGCCCTAAGCAGAGACTGACGAGAATCACTTACATGGAAAGGACCTGCCAAGCTTCCAAAACTACGAGTTGCCTGAAATCTCAGCACACACTTTTTCACCCAATCTTGATGAAACTTTCAGGTAATGATCAGTACACCAATCCCACTTGGCTCGCCAAATTTCGTTCTTCTAGGTTAAACCCTTCGTTGGCAGTAACCGGTTTCATTTTGAGGTTTCACTCTGTTTTCTCCTATAGGGATACATGTATTTGGAACTCTAAATCAAACACGGTTTGTGCTAGCTCTTTGAACCTTGACACAATAACGCAGTTTCAAGTTCTATATCTATGGTTTCTTTGCTGTTGATGGAGACCTAAGCAGAGACTGGCGAGAATCACTTTCATGGAAAGGGCCTGCCAAGCTTCCAAAAAACTAGGCGTTGCCTGAAATCTCAGCAAACACTTTTTCACCCAATCTTGATGAAACTTTCAGATAATGATCAGTAGACCGATCCCACTTGGCTCGCCAAATTTCGTTCTTCTACGTTAAACCGTTCGTTGGCAGTAACCGGTTTCATTTTGAGGTTTCACTCTGTTTTCTCCTATAGGGATACATGTATTTGGAACTCTAAATCAAACACGGTTTGGGCTAGCTCTTTGAATCCTGACACAATAAAGCAGTTTCAAGTTCTATCTCTATGGTTTGTTTGCTGTTGATGTAGCCCTAAGCAGAGACTGGCAAGAATCACTTTCATGGAAAGGGCCTGCCAAGCTTACAAAAAACTACGAGTTGTCTGAAATCTCAGCAAACACTTTTTCACCCAATCTTGATGATACTTTCAGGTAATGATCAGAACACCAATCCCACTTGGCTCGCCAAATTTCGTTCTTCTAGGTTAAACCGTTCGTTGGCAGTAACCGGTTTCATTTTGAGGTTTCACTCTGTTTTCTCCTATAGGGATACATGTATTTGGAACTCTAAATAAAACACGGTTTGTGCTAGCTCTTTGAAACTTGACACAATAAAGCAGTTTCAAGTTCTATCTCTATGGTTTGTTTGCTGTTGATGTAGCCCTAAGCAGAGACTGGCGAGAATCACTTTCATGGAAAGGGCCTGCCAAGCTTCCAAAAAACTACGAGTTGCCTGAAATCTCAGCAAACACTTTTTCACCCAATCTTCATGAAACTTTCAGGGAATGATAAGTACACCAATCCCACTTGGCTCGCCAAATTTCGTTCTTCTAGGTTAAACCGTTCGTTGGCAGTAACCGGTTTCATTTTGAGGTTTCACTCTGTTTTCTCCTATAGGGATACATGTATTTGGAACTCTAAATCAAACACGGTTTGTGCTATCTCTTTGAAACTTGACACAATAAAGCAGTTTCAAGTTCTATCTCTATGGTTTGTTTGCTGTTGATGTAGCCCTAAGCAGAGACTGGCGAGAATCACTTTCATGGAAAGGGCCTGCTAAGCTTCCAAAAAACTACGAGTTGCCTGAAATATCAGCACACACTTTTTCACCCAATCTTGATGAAACTTTCAGGTAATGATCAGTACACCAATCCCACTTGGCTCGCCAAATTTCGTTTTTCTTGGTTAAACCGTTCATTGGCAGTAACCGGTTTCATTTTGAGGTTTCACTCTGTTTTCTCCTATAGGGATACATGTATTTGGAACTCTAAATCAAACACGGTTTGTGGTAGCTCTTTGAAACTTGACACAATAAAGCAGTTTCAAGTTCTATCTCTATGGTTTGTTTGCTGTTGATGTAGCCCTAAGCAGAGACTGGCGAGAATCACTTTCATGGAATAGGCCTGCCAAACTTCCAAAAAACTAAGAGTTCCCTGAAATCTCAGCACACACTTTTTCACCCAATCTTGATGAAACTTTCAGGTAATGATCAGTACACCAATCCCACTTGGCTCGCCAAATTTCGTTCTTCCAGGTTAAACCGTTCGTTGGCAGTAACCGGTTTCATTTTGAGGTTTCACTCTGTTTTCTCCTATAGGGATACATGTATTTGGAACTCTAAATCAAACACGGTTTATGCTAGCTCTTTGAAACTTGACACAATAAAGCAGTTTCAAGTTCTATCTCTATGGTTTGTTTGCTGTTGATGTAGCCCTAAGCAGAGACTGGCGAGAATCACTTTCATGGAAAGGGCCTGCCAAGCTTCCAAAAAACTACGAGTTGCCTGAAATCTCAGTACACACTTTTTCACCCAATCTTGATGAAACTTTCAGGTAATGATCAGTACACCAATCCCACTTGGCTCGCCAAATTTTGTTCTTCTAGGTTAAACCGTTCGTTGGCAGTAACCGGTTTCATTTTGAGGTTTCACTCTGTTTCTCCTATAGGGATACATGTATTTGGAACTCTAAATCAAACACGGTTTGTGCTAGCTCTTTGAAACTTGACACAATGAAGCAGTTTCAAGTTCTATCTCTATGGTTTGTTTGCTGTTGATGTAGCCCTAAGCAGAGACTAGCGAGAATCACTTTCATGGAAAGGGCCTGCCAAGCTTCCAAAAAACTACGAGTTGCCTGAAATCTCAGCACACACTTTTTCATCCAATCTTGATGAAACATTCAGGTAATGATCAGTACACCAATCCCACTTGGCTCGCCACATTTCGTTTTTCTAGGTTAAACCGTTCGTTGGCAGTAACCGGTTTCATTTTGAGGTTTCACTCTGTTTTCTCCTATAGGGATACATGTATTTGGAACTCTAAATCAAACACGGTTTGTGCTAGCTCTTTGAAACTTGACACAATAAAGCAGTTTCAAGTTCTATCTTTATGGTTTGTTTGCTGTTGATGTAGCCCTAAGCAGAGACTGGCGAGAATCACTTTCATGGAAAGGGCCTGCCAAGCTTCCAAAAAACTACGAGTTGCCTGAAATCTCAGCAAACACTTTTTCACCCAATCTTGATGAAACTTTCAGGTAATGATCAGTACACCAATCCCACTTGGCTCGCCAAATTTCGTTCTTCTAGGTTAAACCGTTCGTTGGCAGTAACCGGTTTCATTTTGAGGTTTCACTCTGTTTTCTCCTATAGGGATACATGTATTTGGAAGTCTAAATCAAACACGGTTTGTGCTAGATCTTTGAAACTTGACACAATAAATCAGTTTCAAGTTCTATCTCTATGGTTTGTTTGCTGTTGATGTAGCCCTAAGCCGAGACTGGTGAGAATCACTTTCATGGAAAGGGCCTGCCAAGCTTCCATAAAACTACGAGTTGCCTGAAATCACAGCAAACACTTTCTCACCCACTCTTGATGATACTTTCAGGTAATGATCAGAACACGAATCCCACTTGTCTCGCCAAATTTCGTTCTTCTAGGTTCAACCGTTCCTTGGCAGTAACCGTTTTCATTTTGAGGTTTCACTCTGTTTTCTCCTATAGGGATACATGTATTTGGAACTGTAAATCAAACACGGTTTGTGCTAGCTTTTTGAAACTTGACACAATAAAGCAGTTTCAAGTTCTATCTCTATGGTTTGTTTGCTGTTGATGTAGCCCTAAGCAGAGACTGGCGAGAATCACTTTCATGGAAAGGGCCTGCCAAGCTTCCAAAAAACTACAAGTTTCCTGAAATCTCAGCAAACACTTTTTCACCCAATCTTGATGAAACTTTCAGGTAATGATCAGTACACCAATCCCACTTGGCTCGCCAAATTTCGTTCTTCTAGGTTAAACCGTTCGTTGGCAGTAACCGGTTTTATTTTGAGGTTTCACTCTGTTTTCTCCTATAGGGTTACATGTATTTGGAACTCTAAATCAAACACGGTTTGTGCTAGCTCTTTGAAACTTGACACAATAAAGCAGTTTCAAGTTCTATCTCTATGGTTTGTTTGCTGTTGATGTAGCCCTAAGCAGAGACTGGCGAGAATCACTTTCATGGAAAGGGCCTGCCAAGCTTCCAAAAAACTACGAGTTGCCTGAAATCTCAGCAAACACTTTTTCACCCAATCTTGATGAAACTTTCAGGTAATGATCAGTACACAAATCCCACTTGGCTCGCCAAATTTCGTTCTTCTAGGTTAAACCGTTCGTTGGCAGTAACCGGTTTCATTTTGAGGTTTCACTCTGTTTTCTCCTATAGGGATACATGTATTTGGAACTCTAAAGCAAACACGGTTTGTGCTAGCTCTTTGAAACTTGACCCAATAAAGCAGTTTCAAGTTGTATCTCTATGGTTTGTTTGCTGTTGATGTAGCCCTAAGCAGAGACTGGTGAGAATCACTTACATGGAAAGGACCTGCCAAGCTTCCAAAAAACTACGAGTTGCCTGAAGTCTCAGCACACACTTTTTCACCCAATCTTGATGAAACTTTCAGGTAATGATCAGTACACCAATCCCACTTGGCTCGCCAAATTTCGTTCTTCTAGGTTAAACTGTTCGTTGGCAGTAACCGGTTTTATTTTGAGGTTTTACTCTGTTTTCTCCTATAGGGATACATGTATTTGGAACTCTAAATCAAACACGGTTTGTGCTAGCTCTTTGAAACTTGACACAATAAAGCAGTTTCAAGTTCTATCTCTATGGTTTGTTTGCTGTTGATGTAGCCCTAAGCAGAGACTGGCGAGAATCACTTTCATGGAAAGGGCCTGCCAAGCTTCCAAAAAACTACGAGTTGCCTGAAATCTCAGCAAACACTTTTTCACCCAATCTTGATGAAACTTTCAGGGAATGATCAGTACACCAATCCCACTTGGCTCGCCAAATTTCGTTCTTCTAGGTTAAACCGTTCGTTGGCAGTAACCGGATTCATTTTGAGGTTTCACTCTGTTTTCTCCTATAGGGATACATGTATTTGGAACTCTAAATCAAACACGGTTTCTGCTAGCTCTTTGAAACTTGACACAATAAAGCAGTTTCCAGTTCTATCTCTATGGTTTGTTTGCTGTTGATGTAGCCCTAAGCAGAGACCTGCGAGAATCACTTTCATGGAAAGGGCCTGCCAAACTTCCAAAAAACTACGAGTTGCCTGAAATCTCAGCACACACTTTTTCACCCAATCTTGATGAAACTTTCAGGTAATGATCAGTACACCAATCCCACTTGGCTCGCCAAATTTCGTTCTTCTAGGTTAAACTGTTCGTTGGCAGTAACCGGTTTCATTTTGAGGTTTCACTCTGTTTTCTCCTATAGGGATACATGTATTTGGAACTCTAAATCAAACACGGTTTGTGCTAGCTCTTTGAAACTTGACACAATAAAGCAGTTTCAAGTTCTATCTCAATGGTTTGTTTGCTGTTGATGTAGCCCTAAGCAGAGAATGGCGAGAATCACTTTCATGGAAAGGGCCTGCCAAACTTCCAAAAAACTACGAGTTGCCTGAAATCTCAGCACACACTTTTTCACCCAATCTTGATGAAACTTTCAGGTAATGATCAGTACACCAATCCCACTTGGCTCGCCAAATTTTGTTCTTCTAGGTTAAACCGTTCGTTGGCAGTAACCGGTTTCATTTTGAGGTTTCACTCTGTTTCTCCTATAGGGATACATGTATTTGGAACTCTAAATCAAACACGGTTTGTGCTAGCTCTTTGAAACTTGACACAATAAAGCAGTTTCAAGTTCTATCTCTATGGTTTGTTTGCTGTTGATGTAGCCCTAAGCAGAGACTGGCGAGAATCACTTTCATGGAAAGGGCCTGCTAAGCTTCCAAAAAACTACGAGTTGCCTGAAATATCAGCACACACTTTTTCACCCAATCTTGATGAAACTTTCAGGTAATGATCAGTACACCAATCCCACTTGGCTCACCAAATTTCGTTTTTCTTGGTTAAACCGTTCATTGGCAGTAACCGGTTTCATTTTGAGGTTTCACTCTGTTTTCTCCTATAGGGATACATGTATTTGGAACTCTAAATCAAATACGGTTTGTGCTAGCTCTTTGAAACTTGACACAATAAAGCAGTTTCAAGTTCTATCTCTATGGTTTGTTTGCTGTTGATGTAGCCCTAAGCAGAGACTGGCGAGAATCACTTTCATGGAATAGGCCTGCCAAACTTCCAAAAAACTAAGAGTTCCCTGAAATCTCAGCACACACTTTTTCACCCAATCTTGATGAAACTTTCAGGTAATGATCAGTACACCAATCCCACTTGGATCGCCAAATTTCGTTCTTCCAGGTTAAACCGTTCGTTGGCAGTAACCGGTTTCATTTTGAGGTTTCACTCTGTTTTCTCCTATAGGGATACATGTATTTGGAACTCTAAATCAAACACGGTTTGTGCTAGCTCTTTGAAACTTGACACAATAAAGCAGTTTCAAGTTCTATCTCTATGGTTTGTTTGCTGTCGATGTAGCCCTAAGCAGAGACTGGCGAGAATCACTTTCATGGAAAGGGCCTGCCAAGCTTCCAAAAAACTACGAGTTGCCTGAAATCTCAGTACACACTTTTTCACCCAATTTTGATGAAACTTTCAGGTAATGATCAGAACACCAATCCCACTTGGCTCGCCAAATTTTGTTCTTCTAGGTTAAACCGTTCGTTGGCAGTAACCGGTTTCATTTTGAGGTTTCACTCTGTTTCTCCTATAGGGATACATGTATTTGGAACTCTAAATCAAACACGGTTTGTGCTAGCTCTTTGAAACTTGACACAATGAAGCAGTTTCAAGTTCTATCTCTATGGTTTGTTTGCTGTTGATGTAGCCCCTAAGCAGAGACTGGCGAGAATCACTTTCATGGAAAGGGCCTGCCAAGCTTCCAAAAAACTACGAGTTGCCTGAAATCTCAGCAAACACTTTTTCACCCAATCTTGTGAAACTTTCAGGTAATGATCAGTACACCAATCCCACTTGGCTCGCCAAATTTCGTTCTTCTAGGTTAAACCGTTCGTTGGCAGTAACCGGTTTCATTTTGAGGTTTCACTCTGTTTTCTCCTATAGGGATACATGTATTTGGAAGTCTAAATCAAACACGGTTTGTGCTAGATCTTTGAAACTTGACACAATAAATCAGTTTCAAGTTCTATCTCTATGGTTTGTTTGCTGTTGATGTAGCCCTAAGCCGAGACTGGTGAGAATCACTTTCATGGAAAGGGCCTGCCAAGCTTCCATAAAACTACGAGTTGCCTGAAATCACAGCAAACACTTTCTCACCCACTCTTGATGATACTTTCAGGTAATGATCAGAACACGAATCCCACTTGTCTCGCCAAATTTCGTTCTTCTAGGTTCAACCGTTCCTTGGCAGTAACCGTTTTCATTTTGAGGTTTCACTCTGTTTTCTCCTATAGGGATACATGTATTTGGAACTGTAAATCAAACACGGTTTGTGCTAGCTTTTTGAAACTTGACACAATAAAGCAGTTTCAAGTTCTATCTCTATGGTTTGTTTGCTGTTGATGTAGCCCTAAGCAGAGACTGGCGAGAATCACTTTCATGGAAAGGGCCTGACAAGCTTCCAAAAAACTACAAGTTTCCTGAAATCTCAGCAAACACTTTTTCACCCAATCTTGATGAAACTTTCAGGTAATGATCAGTACACCAATCCCACTTGGCTCGCCAAATTTCGTTCTTCTAGGTTAAACCGTTCGTTGGCAGTAACCGGTTTTATTTTGAGGTTTCACTCTGTTTTCTCCTATAGGGTTACATGTATTTGGAACTCTAAATCAAACACGGTTTGTGCTAGCTCTTTGAAACTTGACACAATAAAGCAGTTTCAAGTTCTATCTCTATGGTTTGTTTGCTGTTGATGTAGCCCTAAGCAGAGACTGGCGAGAATCACTTTCATGGAAAGGGCCTGCCAAGCTTCCAAAAAACTACGAGTTGCCTGAAATCTCAGCAAACACTTTTTCACCCAATCTTGATGAAACTTTCAGGTAATGATCAGTACACCAATCCCACTTGGCTCGCCAAATTTCGTTCTTCTAGGTTAAACGGTTCGTTGGCAGTAACCGGTTTCATTTTGAGGTTTCACTCTGTTTTCTCCTATAGGGATACATGTATTTGGAAGTCTAAATCAAACAAGGTTTGTGCTAGCTCTTTGAAACTTGACACAATAAAGCAGTTTCAAGTTCTATCTCTATGGTTTGTTTGCTGTTGATGTAGCCCTAAGCAGAGACTGGCGAGAATCACTTTCATGGAAAGGGCCTGCCAAGCTTCCAAAAAACTACGAATTGCCTGAAATCTCATCAAACACTTTTTCACCCAATCTTGATGATACTTCCAGGTAATGATCAGTACACCAATCTCACTTGGCTCGCCAAATTTCGTTCTTCTAGGTTAAACCGTTCGTTGGCAGTAACCGGTTTCATTTTGAGGTTTCACTCTGTTTTCTCCTATAGGGATACATGTATTTGGAACTCTAAATCAAACACGGTTTGTGCTAGCTCTTTGAAACTTGACACAATAAAGCAGTTTCAGGTTCTATCTCTATGGTTTTTTTGCTGTTGATGTAGCCCTAAGCAGAGACTGGCGAGAATCACTTTCATGGAAAGGGCCTGCCAAGCTTCCAAAAAACTACGAGTTGCCTGAAATCTCAGCAAACACTTTTTCACCCAATCTTGATGAAACTTTCAGGTAATGATCAGTAGACCGATCCCACTTGGCTCGCCAAATTTCGTTCTTCTAGGTTAAACCGTTCGTTGGCAGTAACCGGTTTCATTTTGAGGTTTCACTCTGTTTTCTCCTATAGGGATACATGTATTTGGAACTCTAAAGCAAACACGGTTTGTGCTAGCTCTTTGAAACTTGACACAATAAAGCAGTTTCAAGTTCTATCTCTATGGTTTGTTTGCTGTTGATGTAGCACTAAGCAGAGACTGGTGAGAATCACTTACATGGAAAGGACCTGCCAAGCTTCCAAAAAACTACGAGTTGCCTGAAATCTCAGCACACACTTTTTCACCCAATCTTGATGAAACTTTCAGGTAATGATCAGTACCAATCCCACTTGGTTCGCCAAATTTCGTTCTTCTAGGTTAAACCGTTCGTTGGCAGTAACCGGTTTCATTTTGAGGTTTCACTCTGTTTTCTCCTATAGGGATACATGTATTTGGAACTCTAAATCAAACACGGTTTGTGCTAGCTCTTTGAAACTTGACCAATAAAGCAGTTTCAAGTTCTATCTCTATGGTTTGTTTGCTGTTGATGTAGCCCTAAGCAGAGACTGGCGAGAATCACTTTCATGGAAAGGGCCTGTCAAGCTTCCAAAAAACTACGAGTTGCCTGAAATCTCAGCAAACACTTTTTCACCCAATCTTGATGAAACTTTCAGGTAATGATCAGTACATCAATCCCACTTGGCTCACCAAATTTTGTTCTTCTAGGTTAAACCATTCGTTGGCATTAACCGGTTTCAATTTGAGGTTTCACTCTGTTTTCTCCTATAGGGATACATGTATTTGGAACTCTAAATCAAACACGGTTTGTGATAGCTCTTTGAAACTTGACACAATAAAGCAGTTTCCAGTTCTATCTCTATGGTTTGTTTGCTGTTGATGTAGCCCTAAGCAGAGACTGGCGAGAATCACTTTCATGGAAAGGGCCTGCCAAGCTACCAAAAAACTACGAGTTGCCTGAAATCTCAGCAAACACTTTTTCACCCAATCTTGATGAAACTTTCAGGTAATGATCAGTACACCAATCCAATTTGGCTCGCCAAATTTCGTTCTTCTAGGTTAAACCGTTCCTTGGCAGTAACCGGTTTCATTTTGAGGTTTCACTCTGTTTTCTCCTATAGGGATACATGTATTTGGAAGTCTAAATCAAACACGGTTTGTGCTAGCTCTTTGAAACTTGACACAATAAAGCAGTTTCAAGTTCTATCTCTATGGTTTGTTTGCTGTTGATGTAGCCCTAAGCAGAGACTGGCGAGAATCTCTTTCATGGAAAGGGCCTGCCAAGCTTCCAAAAAACTACGAGTTGCCTGAAATCTCAGCAAACACTTTTTCACCCAATCTTGATGAAACTTTCAGGTAATGATCAGTACACCAATCCCACTTGGCTTGCCAAATTTCGTTCTTCTAGGTTAAACCGTTCCTTGGCAGTAACCGGTTTCATTTTGAGGTTTCACTCTGTTTTCTCCTATAGGGATACTTGTATTTTAAGTCTAAATCAAACACGGTTTGAGCTAGCAATTTGAAACTTGACAAAATAAAGCAATTTCAAGTTCTATCGCTATGGTTTGTTTGCTGTTGATGTAGCCCTAAGCAGAGACTGGCGAGAATCACTTTCATGGAAAGGGCCTGCCAAGCTACCAAAAAACTACGAGTTGCCTGAAATCTCAGCAAACACTTTTTCACCCAATCTTGATGAAACTTTCAGGTAATGATCAGTACACCAATCCCAATTGGCTCGCCAAATTTCGTTCTTCTAGGTTAAACCGTTCCTTGGCAGTAACCGGTTTCATTTTGAGGTTTCACTCTCTTTTCTCCTATAGGGATACATGTATTTGGAAGTCTAAATCAAACACGGTTTGTGCTAGCTCTTTGAAACTTGACACAATAAAGCAGTTTCAAGTTCTATCTCTATGGTTTGTTTGCTGTTGATGTAGCCCTAAGCAGAGACTGGCGAGAATCACTTTCATGGAAAGGGCCTGCCAAGCTTCCAAAAAACTACGAGTTGCCTGAAATCTCAGCAAACACTTTTTCACCCAATCTTGATGAAACTTTCAGGTAATGATCAGTACACCATTCCCACTTGGCTCGCCAAATTTCGTTCTTCTAGGTTAAACCGTTCGTTGGCAGTAACCGGTTTCATTTTGAGGTTTCACTCTGTTTTCTCCTATAGGGATACATGTATTTGGAACTCTAAATCAAACACGGTTTGTGCTAGCTCTTTGAAACTTGACACAATAAAGCAGTTTCAAGTTCTATCTCTATGGTTTGTTTGCTGTTGATGTAGCCCTAAGCAGAGACTGGCGAGAATCACTTTCATGGAAAGGGCCTGCCAAGCTTCCAAAAAACTACGAGTTGCCTGAAATCTCAGCAAACACTTTTTCACCCAATCTTGATGATACTTTCAGGTAATGATCAGTACACCAATCCCACTTGGCTTGCCAAATTTCGTTCTTCTAGGTTAAACCGTTCGTTGGCAGTAACCGGTTTCATTTTGAGGTTTCACTCTGTTTTCTCCTATAGGGATACATGTATTTGGAAGTCTAAATCAAACACGGTTTGTGCTAGCTCTTTGAAACTTGACACAATAAAGCAGTTTCAAGTTCTATCTCTATGGTTTGTTTGCTGTTGATGTAGCCCTAAGCAGAGACTGGCGAGAATCACTTTCATGGAAAGGGCCTGCCAAGCTTCCAAAATCTACGAATTGCCTGAAATCTCAGCAAACATTTTACACCCAATCTTGATGAAACTTTCAGGTAATGATCAGTACACCAATCCCACTTGGCTCGCTAAATTTCGTTCTTCTAGGTTAAACCGTTCGTTGGCAGTAACCGGTTTCATTTTGAGGTTTCACTCTGTTTTCTCCTATAGGGATACATGTATTTGAAACTCTAAATAAAACACGGTTTGTGCTGGCTCGTTGAAACTTGACACAATAAAGCAGTTTCAAGTTCTATCTCTATGGTTTGTTTGCTGTTGATGTAGCCCTATGCCGAGACTGGAGAGAATCACTTTCATGGAAAGGGCCTGCCAAGCTTCCAAAAAACTACGAGTTGCCTGAAATCACAGCAAACACTTTCTCACCCACTCTTGATGATACTTTCAGGTAATGATCAGTACACGAATCCCACGTGGTTCACCAAATTTCGTTTTTCTAGGTTCAACCTTTCGTTGGCAGTAACCGGTTTCATTTTGTGGTTTCACTCTGTTTTCTCCTATAGGGATACATGTATTTGGAACTCTAAATCAAACACGGTTTGTGCTAGCTTTTTGAAACTTGACACAATAAAGCAGTTTCAAGTTCTATCTCTATGGTTTGTTTGCTGTTGATGTAGCCCTAAGCAGAGACTGGCGAGAATCACTTTCATGGAAAGGGCCTGCCAAGCTTCCAAAAAACTACGAGTTTCCTGAAATCTCAGCACACACTTTTTCACCCAATCTTGATGAAACTTTCAGGTAATGATCAGTACACCAATCCCACTTGGCTCGCCAAATTTCGTTCTTCTAGGTTAAACCGTTCGTTGGCAGTAACCGGTTTCATTTTGAGGTTTCACTCTGTTTTCTCCTATAGGGATACATGTATTTGGAACTCTAAATCAAACACGGTTTGTGCTAGCTCTTTGAAACTTGACACAATAAAGCAGTTTCAAGTTCTATCTCTATGGTTTGTTTGCTGTTGATGTAGCCCTAATCAGAGACTGGCGCGAATTACTTTCATGGAAAGGGCCTGCCAAGCTTCCAAAAAACTACGAGTTGCCTGAAATCTCAGCACACTCTTTTTCACCCAATCTTGATGAAACTTTCAGGTAATGATCAGTACACCAATCCCACTTGGCTCGCCAAATTTCGTTCTTCTAGGTTAAACCATTCGTTGGCAGTAACCGGTTTCATTTTGAGGTTTCACTCTGTTTTCTCCTATAGGGATAAATGTATTTGGAACTCTATATCAAACACGGTTTGTGCTAGCTCTTTGAAACTTGACACAATAAAGCAGTTTCAAGTTCTATCTCTATGGTTTGTTTGCTGTTGATGTAGCCCTAAGCAGAGACTGGCGAGAATCACTTTCATGGAAAGGGCCTGCCAAGCTTCCAAAAAACTATGAGTTGCCTGAAATCTCAGCACACACTTTTTCACCCAATCTTGATGAAACTTTCAGGTAATGATCAGTACACCAATCCCACTTGGCTCGCCAAATTTCGTTCTTCTAGGTTAAACCGTTCGTTGGCAGTAACCGGTTTCATTTTGAGGTTTCACTCTGTTTTCTCCTATAGGGATACATGTATTTGGAACTCTAAATCAAACACGGTTTGTGCTAGCTCTTTGAAACTTGACACAATAAAGCAGTTTCAAGTTCTATCTCTATGGTTTGTTTGCTGTTGATGTAGCCCTAAGCAGAGACTGGCGAGAATCACTTTCATGGAAAGGGCCTGCCAAGCTTCCAAAAAACTATGAGTTTCCTGAAATCTCAGCACACACTTTTTCACCCAATCTTGATGAAACTTTCAGGTAATCATCCGTACACCAATCCCACTTGGCTCGCCAAATTTCGTTCTTCTAGGTTAAACCGTTCGTTGGCAGTAACCGGTTTCATTTTGAGGTTTCACTCTGTTTTCTCCTATAGGGATACATGTATTTGGAACTCTAAATCAAACACGGTTTGTGCTAGCTCTTTGAAACTTGACCAATAAAGCAGTTTCAAGTTCTATCTCTATGGTTTGTTTGCTGTTGATGTAGCCCTAAGCAGAGACTGGCGAGAATCACTTTCATGGAAAGGGCCTGTCAAGCTTCCAAAAAACTACGAGTTGCCTGAAATCTCAGCAAACACTTTTTCACCCAATCTTGATGAAACTTTCAGGTAATGATCAGTACATCAATCCCACTTGGCTCACCAAATTTTGTTCTTCTAGGTTAAACCATTCGTTGGCATTAACCGGTTTCATTTTGAGGTTTCACTCTGTTTTCTCCTATAGGGATACATGTATTTGGAACTCTAAATCAAACACGGTTTGTGATAGCTCTTTGAAACTTGACACAATAAAGCAGTTTCCAGTTCTATCTCTATGGTTTGTTTGCTGTTGATGTAGCCCTAAGCAGAGACTGGCGAGAATCACTTTCATGGAAAGGGCCTGCCAAGCTACCAAAAAACTACGAGTTGCCTGAAATCTCAGCAAACACTTTTTCACCCAATCTTGATGAAACTTTCAGGTAATGATCAGTACACCAATCCAATTTGGCTCGCCAAATTTCGTTCTTCTAGGTTAAACCGTTCCTTGGCAGTAACCGGTTTCATTTTGAGGTTTCACTCTGTTTTCTCCTATAGGGATACATGTATTTGGAAGTCTAAATCAAACACGGTTTGTGCTAGCTCTTTGAAACTTGACACAATAAAGCAGTTTCAAGTTCTATCTCTATGGTTTGTTTGCTGTTGATGTAGCCCTAAGCAGAGACTGGCGAGAATCTCTTTCATGGAAAGGGCCTGCCAAGCTTCCAAAAAACTACGAGTTGCCTGAAATCTCAGCAAACACTTTTTCACCCAATCTTGATGAAACTTTCAGGTAATGATCAGTACACCAATCCCACTTGGCTTGCCAAATTTCGTTCTTCTAGGTTAAACCGTTCCTTGGCAGTAACCGGTTTCATTTTGAGGTTTCACTCTGTTTTCTCCTATAGGGATACTTGTATTTTAAGTCTAAATCAAACACGGTTTGAGCTAGCAATTTGAAACTTGACAAAATAAAGCAATTTCAAGTTCTATCGCTATGGTTTGTTTGCTGTTGATGTAGCCCTAAGCAGAGACTGGCGAGAATCACTTTCATGGAAAGGGCCTGCCAAGCTACCAAAAAACTATGAGTTGCCTGAAATCTCAGCAAACACTTTTTCACCCAATCTTGATGAAACTTTCAGGTAATGATCAGTACACCAATCCCAATTGGCTCGCCAAATTTCGTTCTTCTAGGTTAAACCGTTCCTTGGCAGTAACCGGTTTCATTTTGAGGTTTCACTCTCTTTTCTCCTATAGGGATACATGTATTTGGAAGTCTAAATCAAACACGGTTTGTGCTAGCTCTTTGAAACTTGACACAATAAAGCAGTTTCAAGTTCTATCTCTATGGTTTGTTTGCTGTTGATGTAGCCCTAAGCAGAGACTGGCGAGAATCACTTTCATGGAAAGGGCCTGCCAAGCTTCCAAAAAACTACGAGTTGCCTGAAATCTCAGCAAACACTTTTTCACCCAATCTTGATGAAACTTTCAGGTAATGATCAGTACACCATTCCCACTTGGCTCGCCAAATTTCGTTCTTCTAGGTTAAACCGTTCGTTGGCAGTAACCGGTTTCATTTTGAGGTTTCACTCTGTTTTCTCCTATAGGGATACATGTATTTGGAACTCTAAATCAAACACGGTTTGTGCTAGCTCTTTGAAACTTGACACAATAAAGCAGTTTCAAGTTCTATCTCTATGGTTTGTTTGCTGTTGATGTAGCCCTAAGCAGAGACTGGCGAGAATCACTTTCATGGAAAGGGCCTGCCAAGCTTCCAAAAAACTACGAGTTGCCTGAAATCTCAGCAAACACTTTTTCACCCAATCTTGATGATACTTTCAGGTAATGATCAGTACACCAATCCCACTTGGCTTGCCAAATTTCGTTCTTCTAGGTTAAACCGTTCGTTGGCAGTAACCGGTTTCATTTTGAGGTTTCACTCTGTTTTCTCCTATAGGGATACATTTATTTGGAACTCTAAATAAAACACGGTTTGTGCTAGCTCTTTGAAACTTGACACAATAAAGCAGTTTCAAGTTCTATCTCTATGGTTTGTTTGCTGTTGATGTAGTCCTAAGCAGAGACTGGCGAGAATCACTTTCATGGAAAGGGCCTGCCAAGCTTCCAAAATCTACGAATTGCCTGAAATCTCAGCAAACATTTTACACCCAATCTTGATGAAACTTTCAGGTAATGACCAGTACACCAATCCCACTTGGCTCGCTAAATTTCGTTCTTCTAGGTTAAACCGTTCGTTGGCAGTAACCGGTTTCATTTTGAGGTTTCACTCTGTTTTCTCCTATAGGGATACATGTATTTGAAACTCTAAATAAAACACGGTTTGTGCTGGCTCGTTGAAACTTGACACAATAAAGCAGTTTCAAGTTCTATCTCTATGGTTTGTTTGCTGTTGATGTAGCCCTATGCCGAGACTGGAGAGAATCACTTTCATGGAAAGGGCCTGCCAAGCTTCCAAAAAACTACGAGTTGCCTGAAATCACAGCAAACACTTTCTCACCCACTCTTGATGATACTTTCAGGTAATGATCAGTACACGAATCCCACTTGGTTCACCAAATTTCGTTTTTCTAGGTTCAACCTTTCGTTGGCAGTAACCGGTTTCATTTTGTGGTTTCACTCTGTTTTCTCCTATAGGGATACATGTATTTGGAACTCTAAATCAAACACGGTTTGTGCTAGCTTTTTGAAACTTGACACAATAAAGCAGTTTCAAGTTCTATCTCTATGGTTTGTTTGCTGTTGATGTAGCCCTAAGCAGAGACTGGCGAGAATCACTTTCATGGAAAGGGCCTGCCAAGCTTCCAAAAAACTACGAGTTTCCTGAAATCTCAGCACACACTTTTTCACCCAATCTTGATGAAACTTTCAGGTAATGATCAGTACACCAATCCCACTTGGCTCGCCAAATTTCGTTCTTCTAGGTTAAACCGTTCGTTGGCAGTAACCGGTTTCATTTTGAGGTTTCACTCTGTTTTCTCCTATAGGGATACATGTATTTGGAAGTCTAAATCAAAGACGGTTTGTGCTAGCTATTTGAAACTTGACACAATAAAGCAGTTTCAAGTTCTATCTCTATGGTTTGTTTGCTGTTGATGTAGCCCTAAGCAGAGACTGGCGAGAATCACTTTTATGGAAAGGGCCTGCCAAGCTTCGAAAAAACGACGAGTTGCCTGAAATCTCAGCAAACACTTTTTCCCCCAATCTTGATGAAACATTCAGGTAATGATCAGTACTACAATCCCACTTGGCTCGCCAAATTTCGTTCTTCTAGGTTAAACCGTTCGTTGGCAGTAACCGGTTTCATTTTGAGGTTTCACTCTGTTTTCTCCTATAGGGATACATGTATTTGGAAGTCTAAATCAAACACGGTTTGTGCTAGCTCTTTGAAAATTGACACAATAAAGCAGTTTCAAGTTCTATCTTAATGGTTTGTTTGCTGTTGATGTAGCCCTAAGCAGAGACTGGTGAGAATCACTTTCATGGAAAGGGCCTGCCAAGCTTCCAAAAAACTACGAGTTGACTGAAATCTCAGCAAACACTTTTTCACCCAATCTTGATGATACTTTCAGGTAATGATCAGTACACCAATCCCACTTGGCTCGCCAAATTTTGTTCTTCTAGGTTAAACCGTTCGTTGGCAGTAACCGGTTTCATTTTGAGGTTTCACTCTGTTTTCTCCTATAGGGATACATGTATTTGGAACTCTAAATCAAACACGGTTTGTGCTAGCTCTTTGAAACTTGACACAATAAAGCAGTTTCAAGTTCTATCTCTATGGTTTGTTTGCTGTTGATGTAGCCCTAAGCAGAGACTTGCGAGAATCACTTTCATGGAAAGGGCCTGCCAAGCTTCCAAAATCTATGAGTTTCCTGAATTATCAGCAAACACTTTTTCACCCAATCTTGATGAAACTTGCAGGTAATGATCAGTACACCAATCCCACTTGGCTCGCCAAATTTCGTTCTTCTAGGTTAAACCGTTCGTTGGCAGTAACCGGTTTCATTTTGAGGTTTCACTCTGTTTTCTCCAATAGGGATACATGTATTTGGAACTCTAAATCAAACACGGTTTGTGCTAGCTCTTTGAAACTTGACACAATAAAGCAGTTTCCAGTTCTATCTCTATGGTTTGTTTGCTGTTGATGTATCCCTAAGCAGAGACTGGCGAGAATCACTTTCATGGAAAGGGCCTGCCAAGCTTCCAAAAAACTACGAGTTGCCTGAAATCTCAGCACACACTTTTTCACCCAATCTTGATGAAACTTTCAGGTAATGATCAGGACACCAATCCCACTTGGCTCGCCAAATTTCGTTCTTCTAGGTTAAACCGTTCGTTGGCAGTAACCGGTTTCATTTTGAGGTTTCACTCTGTTTTCTCCTATAGGGATACATGTATTTGGAACTCTAAATCAAACACGGTTTTTGCTAGCTCTTTGAAACTTGACACAATAAAGCAGTTTCAAGTTCTATCTCTATGGTTTGTTTGCTGTTGATGTAGCCCTAAGCAGAGACTGGCGAGAATCACTTTCATGGAAAGGGCCTGCCAAGCTTCCAAAAAACTACGAGTTGCCTGAAATCTCAGCAAACACTTTTTCACCCAATCTTGATGAAACTTGCAGGTAATGATCAGTACACCAATCCCACTTGGCTCGCCAAATTTCGTTCTTCTAGGTTAAACCGTTCGTTGGCAGTAACCGGTTTCATTTTGAGGTTTCACTCTGTTTTCTCCTATAGGGATACATGTATTTGGAACTCTAAATCAAACACGGTTTGTGCTAGCTCTTTGAAACTTGACACAATAAAGCAGTTTCAAGTTCTATCTCTATTGTTTGTTTGCTGTTGATGTAGCCCTAAGCAGAGACTGGCGAGAATCACTTTCATGGAAAGGGCCTGCCAAGCTTCCAAAAAACTACGAGTTGCCTGAAATCTCAGCACACACTTTTTCACCCAATCTTGATGAAACTTTCAGGTAATGATCAGTACACCAATCCCACTTGGCTCGCTAAATTTCGTTCTTCTAGGTTAAACCGTTCGTTGGCAGTAACCGGTTTCATTTTGAGGTTTCACTGTGTTTTCTCCTATAGGGATACATGTATTTGGAACTCTAAATCAAACACGGTTTGTGCTAGCTCTTTGAAACTTGACACAATAAAGCAGTTTCAAGTTCTATCTCTATGGTTTGTTTGCTGTTGATGTAGCCCTAAGCAGAGACTGGCGAGAATCACTTTCATGGAAAGGGCCTGCCAAGCTTCCAAAAAACTACGAGTTGCCTGAAATCTCAGCAAACACTCTTTCACCCAATCTTGATGAATCTTTCAGGTAATGATCAGTACACCCATCCCACTTGGCTCGCCAAATTTCGTTTTTCTAGGTTAAACCGTTCGTTGGCAGTAACCGGTTTCATTTTGAGGTTTCACTCTGTTTTCTCCTATAGGGATACATGTATTTAGAACTCTAAATCAAACACGGTTTGTGGTAGCTCTTTGAAACTTGACACAATAAAGCAGTTTCAAGTTCTATATCTATGGTTTGTTTGCTGTTGATGTCGCCCTAAGCAGAGACTGGCGAGAATCACTTTCATGGAAAGGGCCTGCCAAGCTTCCAAAAAACTACGAGTTGCCTGAAATCTCAGCAAACACTTTTTCACCCAATCTTGATGAAACTTTCAGGTAATGATCAGTCCACCAATCCCACTTGGCTCGCCAAATTTCTTTCTTCTATGTTAAACGGTTCTTTCGCAGTAACCGGTTTCATTTTGAGGTTTCACTCTGTTTTCTCCTATAGGGATACATGTATTTGGAAGTCTAAATCAAACACGGTTTGTGCTAGCTCTTTGAAACTTGACACAATAAAGCAGTTTCAAGTTCTATCTCTATGGTTTGTTTGCTGTTGATGTAGCCCTAAGCAGAGACTTGCGAGAATCACTTTCATGGAAAGGGCCTGCCAAGCTTCCAAAAAACTACGAGTTGCCTGAAATCTCAGCAAACACTTTTTCACCCAATCTTGATGGAACTTTCAGGTAATGATCAGTACACCAATCCCACTTGGCTCACCAAATTTCGTTCTTCTAGGTTAAACCGTTCGTTGGCAGTAAGCGGTTTCATTTTGAGGTTTCACTCTGTTTTCTCCTATAGGGATACATGTATTTGGAACTCTAAATCAAACACGGTTTGTGCTAGCTCTTTGAAAGTTGACACAATAAAGCAGTATCAAGTTCTATCTCTATGGTTTGTTTGCTGTTGATGTAGCCCTAAGCAGAGACTGGCGAGAATCACTTTCTTGGAAAGGGCCTGCCAAGCTTCCAAAATACTACGAGTTGCCTGAAATCTCAGCAAACACTCTTTCACCCAATCTTGATGAAACTTTCAGGTAATGATCAGTACACCAATCCCACTTGGCTCGCCAAATTTCGTTCTTCTAGGTTAAACCGTTCGTTGGCAGTAACCGGTTTGATTTTGAGGTTTCACTCTGTTTTCTCCTATAGGGATACATGTATTTGGAAGTCTAAATCAAACACGGTTTGTGCTAGCTCTTTGAAACTTGACACAATAAAGCAGTTTCAAGTTCTATCTCTATGGTTTGTTTGCTGTTGATGTAGCCCTAAGCAGAGACTGGCGAGAATCACTTTCATGGAAAGGGCCTGCCAAGCTTCCAAAAAACTACGAGTTGCCTGAAATCTCAGCACACACTTTTTCACCCAATCTTGATGAAACTTTCAGGTAATGATCAGTCCACCAATCCCACTTGGCTCGCCAAATTTCGTTCTTCTATGTTAAACGGTTCTTTCGCAGTAACCGGTTTCATTTTGAGGTTTCACTCTGTTTTCTCCTATAGGGATACATGTATTTGGAAGTCTAAATC
>NW_027524865.1:0-26951 GCF_052094955.1 Ictidomys tridecemlineatus
CTATCTGCACCACAGTCTCCAACTCTGCTCTCTGCAACAGTCCTTCTACACTCCAGTCTTCAACCTCTGCTCTGTGTAACAGTCCTTCTGCAACCCAGTTTCCAATCTCATCTCTCTGCAATGATCTTTCTGAATCCCAGTCTCCAACATCTGCTCTCTGGAACTGTCCTTCTGCACACAAGTCTCCAACCTCTGCTCTCTGCAACGATCCTTCTGCACACCAGTCTCCAAACTCTGCTCTCTGCAATAATCCTACTGCACCCCAGTCGCCAACGTCTGCTCTCTGTAACAATCTTTCTGCACCACATTCTCCAAACTATACTCTAGGTAATATTCTTCTGCATCCCAGTCTCCAAACTCTGCTCTCTGTAACAGCCCATCCGTACCCATTCTCCAACCTCTGCTATCTGCAGCAGTCCTTCTGAACCTCAGTCTCCATATTCTACTCTCTGCAAAAGTCCATCTGCACCCATGTCTCCAACACCTGCTCCCTGCAACAGTCCTTCTTCACGCCAGTTTCCAACCTCTGCTATCTGCAAAAGTCCTTCTGCACCACAGTCCCCAAAGTCTGCTCTCTGCAACAGTCCTTCTACACTCCAGTCTTCAAACTCTGCTCTTTGTAACAGTCCTTCTGCAACACAGTTTCCAATCTCTGCTCTCTGCAATGATCTTTCTGAATCCCAGTCTCCAACATCTGCTCTCTGCAACCGTCCTTCTGCACACCAGTCTCCAGCCTCTGCTTTCTGCAATAGTCCTACTGCACCTCAGTCGCCAACCTCTACTCTTTATAACAATCCTTCTGCCCCGCAGTCTCCAAACTCTTCTCTACGTAATATTCTTCTGCAACCGAGTCTCCACACTCTGCTCTCTGTAACAGCCCTTCTGTACACAGTCTCCAACCTCTGCACTCTGTAACAGCCTTCTGCAGCCCCAGTCTCCAAACTCTGCTCTCTGCATCAGTCCTTCTGCACCCCAGTCTCTAAACTCTGCTTTCTTTAACAGTCTTTCTGCATCTCAGTCTCCTAACTCTACTCTCTGCAACAGTTTTCTGCACACGAGTCGCCAACGTCTTCACTCTGAAACAGTTCTTCTCCACTCCAGTCTCCAACCTCTGCTCTCTGTATCAGTCCTCCTGTATTGCAGTCTCCAAACACTGCTGTCTGTAATGGTCCTTCTGCACCTCAGTCCCCAATCTCTGCTTTCTGTATCAGTCCTTCTGCACCCAAGTCTCCAAACTCTGCTATCTGCAACAGTCTTCTGCAACTCAGTTTCCAAATTCTACTCTCTGCATAAGTCCTTCTGCACCCATGTCTCCAAAACCTGCTCCCCGTAACAGTCCTTCTTGACCCTAGTTTCCAAATTCTGCTATCTGCAATAGTCCTTCTGCACACCAGTCTGCAAACTCTTCTCTCTGTAAGAGTCCTTCTGCACCTCAGTCACCAAATTCTGATCTCTGCAAAAGTCCTTCTGCACCCAATTCTCCAAACTCTGCTCTCTTCAACAGTCTTTCTACACCCCAGTCTTCAACCTCTGATCTGTGTAACATTCCTTCTGCATTCCAGTCTCCAACCTCTGCTCTCTGTAACAGTCCTTCTGCACCATATTCTCCAACATCTGCTTTCTGTTACAGTCTTTGTATACCGCAGTCTCCAACCTCTGCTCTCTGTAACGGTCCCTCTGCACCCCAGTTTCCAACCTCTGCTTTCTGTAACAGTCCTTCTTCACCTCAATCACCAAACTCTGCTCTCTGTAACCGTCCTTCTGCACCTCAGTCTCCATCCTCTGCTCTTTGTAACAGTTCTTCTGCACCTCAGTCTGAAACCTCTGCTCTCTGCACGATCCTTCAGCACCCAGTCTTCAACCACTGCTCTCTGTAACAGTCGTCATGCACCTCAGTCACCAACCTCTGCTCTCTGTAAGATCCTTCTGCAACTCATCCTCAAATCTCTGCTCTCTATAAATGTCCTTCTGCAACCCAGCCTCAAAAGCCTGCTCTCTGTAACAGTTCTTTTGCAACCCAGTCTCCAACCTCTGTTCTGTGTAGCAGGCCTTTTGCAACCCAGTCTCCAACCTCTGCTCTCTTTAACGGTCCTTCTGCACCCAAGGATCCCACCTCAGCTTTCTGTATCATAATTCTTCAAACGAATCTCCAACGCCTTCTCTGTGTAACAGTCCTTCTTCATCTCAGTCTCCAAACTCTGCTCTCTGCAGCAGTCCTTCTGCACCCCAGTCTTCATCCTCTGCTTTCTGCATCATTCCTTCTGTACCCCAGGCTTTAACCTGTTCTCTCTGTAACAGTCCTTCTACACCCCAGTCTCCCACCTCTGCTCTCTGTAACAATCCTTCTGCAGCCCATTCCCCACCTCTGCTCTCTGCAATGATTATTCTGGAACTCCGTCTCCAACTTCTGCAGTCTTCAACGATCCTTCTGCACCTCACTCTTCAAATCTGCTCTCTGTAACAGTTTTTCTGCACCTCAGTCTACAAACTCTGCTCTCTGCAACAGTACTTCTAACTCCAGTCTTCAACCTCTGCTCTGTGTAGCAGTCCTTCTGCAAAGTACTTTCCAATCTCTGCTCTCCTCAACTATCCTTCTGCATCCCAGTCTCCAACATCTGCTCTCTGCAACCGTCATTCTGCACCCAAGTCTCCAACCTCTGCTCTCTGCAATGATTCTACTGCACACCAGTCTCCAACCACTGCTCTCTGCAATAATCCTACTGCACCCCAGTCGCCAACATCTGCTCTCTGTAACAATCCTTCTGCACCACAGTCTCCAAAATCTGCTCTACGTAATATTCTTCTGCAACCCAGTCTCCAAACTCTGCTCTCTGTAACAGCCCTTCTGTACCCAGTCTACAAGCTCTGCTATCTGAAACAGTCCTTCTGAACATCAGTCTCCAAATTCTACTCTCTGCAAAAGTTCTCCTGCACCCATGTTTCCAACACCTGCTCCCTGCAACAGTCCTTCTTCACCCCAGTTTCCAACCTCTGCTATCTGCAACAGTCCTTCTGCACCACAGTCTCCAAACTCTGCTCTCTGCAACAGTCCTTTTACACTCCAATCTTCAATCTCTGCTTCGTGTAAAAGTCCCTCTGGAACACAGTTTTCAATCTCTGCTCTCTGCAACGATCCTTCTGCATCCCAGTCTCCAACCTCTGCTCTCTGCAACCATCCTTCTGCACACCAGTCTCCAACATCTGCTCTTTGCAAAAATCCTACTGCCACCCCAGTCGCCAACCGCTTCTCTCTATCACAATCCTTCTGCACCACAGTCTCCAAACTCTGCTCTCAGTAATATACTTCTGCAACTGAGTCTCAAAACTATGCTCTATGTAACAGCCCTTCTGTACACAGTCTCCAAACTCTTCTCTCTGTAACAGTCTTCTGCATCTCAGTCTCCTAACTCTGCTTTCTGCAACAGTTCTTCTAAACACCAGTCTCTAACGTCTTCACTCAGAAACAGTTCTTCTCCACTCCAGTCTCCAACCTCGGCTCTCTGTAACAGTCCTCCTGTATTGCAATCTCCAAAACACTGCTGTCTGTAATGGTCCTTCTGCATCTCAGTCCCCAACCTCTGCTTTCTGTATCTGTTTTTCTGCACCCCATTCTCGAACCTCTGCTATCTGCAACAGTCTTCTGCACCTCAGTCTCCAAATTCTACTCTCTGAAAAAGTCCTTCTGCACCCATGTCTCCAACACCTGCTCCCTGCAACAGTCCTTTATCACCACAGTTTCCAAATGCTGCTATCTGAGAAAGTGCTTCTGCACACCAGTCTTCAAACTCTGCTCTCTGTAACAGTCCTTTTGCACCTCAGTCTCCAAATTCTGCTCTCTGCAACAGTCCTTCTGCACCCAAGTCTCCAAATTCTGCTCTGTGCAGCAGTCCTTCTACACCCCAGTCCTCAACCTCTGCTCTGTGTAACAGTTCTTCTGCACCCCAGTCTCCAACCTCTGCTCTCTGTAACAGTTTTTCTGCACCATATTTTCCAACCTCTGCTCTCTGTTACAGTCTTTGTATACCACAGTCTCCCACCGCTGCTCTCTATAACAGTCCCTCTGCACCCCAATTTCCAAACTCTGCTTTCTATAACAGTCCTTATGCACCTCAGTCACCAAACTCTGCTCTCTGTAACAGTCCTTCTGCACCTCAGTCTGAAACCTCTGCTCTCTGAACGATTCTTCTGCACCCAGTCTCCAACCACTGCTCTCTGTAACAGTCGTCCTGTACCTCAGTCACCAAACTCTGCTCTCTGTAAGATCCTTCTGCAACCCAGTCTCCAATCTCTGCTCTCTGTAGCAGGCCTTTTGCAACCCAGTCTCCAACCTCTGCTCTCTTTAATGGTCCTTCTGCACCCCAGGCTCCCACCTCAGCTTTCTGTATCATAATTCTTCAAACGAATCTCCAAAGTCTTCTCTGTGTAACAGTCCTTCTTCATCTCAGTCTCCAAACTCTGCTCTCTGCAACAATTATTCTGCACCCCAGTCTCCAACCTCTGCTTTCTGCAACGTTCCTTTTTTGCCCCAGGCTTTAACCTGTTCTCTCTGTAACAGTCCTTCTGCACCCCAGTTTCCCACCTCTGCTCTCTGTAACGATCTTTTTGCAGCCCAGTTTCCAACTCTGCTCTCTGCAATGATTCTTCTGCATCTCTGTCTTCAAATTCTGCTGTCTTCAACGATACTTCTACACCTCACTCTTCAAACTCTGCTCTCTGTAACAGTTTTTCTGCACCTCAGTCTCCAAACTCTGCTCTCTGCAAACGTCTTTCTGCACCCAGTCTCAAACCTCCGCTATCTGCAACGGTCCTTCTGCACTCCATCTCCAACGTCTCCTCTCCTTAACACTCTTTCTGCACCCCAGTTTCCAAACTCTGCTCTCTGTAACATTCCTTCTCCAACCCAGTCTCCAAACTCTGCTTTCTTCACCGGTCCTGTTGCAACCCAGTCTCCAACCTCTGTTCTTTGAAACAGTCCTTCTGCTCCCCAATTTCCAATCTCTGCTCTCTGTAACAGTCCTTCTGTACTGCAGTCTCCAACTTCTTCACTCTCTAATTTTCTTTTTGCACCCTAGTCTCCAACCTCTGCTTTCTGTATCAGTCCTTCTGCACCACAGTCTCCAAACTCTGCTCTCTGTTACAGACCTTCTGCACCTCAGTCTCTAAACTCATCTTTCTGCAAGATCCTTCTGCAACCAAGTCTTCAAACTCTGCTCTCCATAACAGTCCTTCTTCACACCAGTCTCAAACCTCTGCTCTCTGCAACAATTCTTCTTCACCCCATTCTCCAACCTCTGCTCTCTGCAACAGTCATTCTGAACCCCAGTTTCCAACATCTTCTCTCTGCAACACTCCTTCTCCACCTCAGTCTGAAAACTCTGCTCTCTGCAACGATCCTTGTGCACCCCAGTCTCCAAACTCTGCTTTTTGTAACAGTCCTTATACACCTCAGTCTCCAACTTCTGCTCTCTGCAACACTTCTTCTGCATCCCAGTCTTTAACATCTACTCTCTGAAACAGTCCTTCTACACCCCTGTCCAAATGCAGAAAAATGAGACCTGAACTATCGCTCACCCTGCAAAAAATCAACTCAAAATTTATTAAAGACCCAGGCACTAGACCAGAAATTATGCAGTTTTAAGGAAAAAACAAAGTCAATACTCCAACCTACAGGCATAGGCAATTACTTACTCAATAGGATGCTAAAGCTCAGAAGATAACACCAAAAGTTAGCTAATAGGATGGCATCAAATTAAGAAGGTTCTGCCCAGCAAAGGAGACAATTAGAATATGAAGAGAGAACCTATGGAAAGGGAGAAAATCATTATGAGGTGCTCTTCTAAAAGAGGATGAATATTCAGAATATTAATAAAGAACTCATAAAACTTAACATCTAACCCACAATTATTAAATAACCCATTTATCAAATAACCCAATTACCAAATGGGAAACCAAATGAACTAAACAGACACGTCTTAGAAGAAAATATGTGAGTGGCCAACAAATATATGAAAATACTTGCAAGTCAAGACTACCCTGAGATTTCATCTCACTTCAGTGACAAAGGCAACCACCAAGAATACAAACAGAAACGAGTGTGACAAGGAGAGAATTGGAGAGAAAGGAGCACTCTCACCCTGTTGGTGGGCATGTAAATCAGCACAACCACCACGGAAATCAGGATGGAGGCTCCTCAGGAGTAACCATGGATCACCCTGCGACCCACCTCTACCTCTGCTTGGTATTTATCACAGCGGATCGAAGTCATCATACTATAATGACACATACATGCCCATGAACCAGCCGAGGTGACATCAGTGGACGAATGGATAAAGAACATCTGGTATATGCACACTGGATTTTCATTCAGCCATAATGAAGAACGAAATTATGTCATGCTGGAAGATGGATGGATCTTCAGAACATTAAGGGAAATAAGCAACTCAGAAAGTTAAGGGCCGTATGTTTTTTATCTGTTAAAGCTAGAGGGGGAAAAGGAAGGAAAGTTGGAAAGGGAGTCTCATCATGAAAGTTGAAGGAAGATCAGTAGAGTAAAGGCACCAGGGGAGGAGGTGAAGAAAAGGGAAATATTGAAATGATATTGGCCAAAGTTCACGGTTATTTTGTGTGCATGTTCAAATATGTGTCAGCAAATCCCACCATTATGGACCACTACAATGCACCAATGAAGTGTGAAAAGAAGAGTTTCACATTACATGGGACAGGCACTATTCTAGGAGGGTGCCCATTTTTTCCCATCTATAAATACCATGATCATTTACCACTGTCAAAAATCTCTACAGATTCGAATGTTCTGTTCACTGCTCCACCACATGGCCTCTTCTACTTCAGGGTCCCCTTATTCTCACTGAAATCAGGGAGCCCGTTTCAACGATGCCATTTGTTAATGTCTTCTCAGGCTGCTGAGGACAGCGGCTACGGGTTTCACAAGGATCTGTTGCTGCATTCTGAACACATGTCCATGAGGCCTTGGCGAAGTCTGGTGCTGCCGGCCCTCCTCCAGATCCAGCTGTGAGGCCAGGGAAGGGGTCACATAACACGCCATCCAACACCTTATTTATTTCTGATCACCATCCTCTCCATTATTCCAGGATCATATTGGTCATTGAACTTAAGCAAACACTGAGTCCAGATTTCAATCCATCAACCAAAGAGAGTCTAATAACCACTCCCCATGGCTCAGGAAAATCCTTGGCCCTAACATTTCTGGTGATTACGTCCCTGTGACTTCATTCAAGATGATCCAGCAATATGTTCTGACTTCTTTGGTCTAGAAGACTCAAACAAATTCTCTTATATATTCTTAAGGCTCCTATTAACAAAATACAGTAAAATATTTACCTTTTATTTTGGTGTGACCCTTATACTCTCCTGGGCTATATTTTATACTCTTACCTGAGGCGTTCTAGGATAAGACCCCAATTAAGAGTCTGGTGACAATGTGGGATGATGGATGAGCATCTTAAAGACAATTGGGCTAGGGATGTGGCTCAAGCAATAGTGCGCTTGCCTGGCACGCGTGCAGCCCGGGTTTGATCCTCAGAACCACATACCAACAAGAATGTTGTGTCCGCCGAGTACTAGAAAATGAATATTAAAAATTCCCTCTCTCTCTCTCCCTTCTCTCTCTCTCTCTCTCTCTCTCTCTCTCTCTCTCTCTCTCTCTCTCTCTCCCCCCCTCGCCTCTCCTCTCCTCTCCTCTCTCACTCTCTCTTTAAAAAAAAAAAAGACAACTGCCCAGGTAGAGTCACCTTAGGGTCTTCAAATTAGGAAAAGCTAGTCTCCTCGGGGGAGGAGGGGCTGCTTCTGACAGCAAAGAGGTCTAATGGAGATTTCAGGGTTCAAGGCTCTGAGATTTGTGTAATTCCACTGGTATTTTGCCATTCTAATTAACAGGGTCTCAATCATTCCCCCAGTAATTTCTTAATTGACATAAAAGAGACCTAAAGAAATTGTGGATTTATAATTTTCTTTGTACTTCTGCAATTTGGAGAATTGGATGTTTTATTCTGATATTAACCTTTATCAGTTTCCAGAGAGAAAATATTTCTTATGATCTGAACCTGACTTGAAGAAGGAACATAATGCTTGAACCTATCATTTTCTTCATCTAAGTCTCCCACTCCAGTCAGTAACAGTAGTCTGCAGTCATGTTGTAATGTTCATTCCCACCCTGAAGATCGATGGTGTTATTCCAAAGCTCAGTTTTCCATAGACATTTGATTTCAGGCCACGGTAACTTAAAGTTTCTGTTAGGTCATTGCACACCAGGAATTATCAGGTCTCCTTTCCCATGGGCTGTGACATCATCAACATATTCAATTCCTTCAGGTCAGACATCCAGCCTACCTCCTCAGATTTGTTATCTAGAACCATCTCTGATGTAAACCACTATTGTGGTCAGTGCCACCGTAGTCAGGTAGAGATGAAGAACGACTCTTAATGTCTTAGGGTAGAGGAAGTTGACATAGAAAAAAGTTATAAAATGGTTGGGAGATCTGGAAGAAAAAAATGAAAATAGGGCAGATGACACCACCCCATATATGGAAACACTAACTTCCCTGGAAAGAGATGCTCATTCCACACTACTGTGACCCACATTCTGGAACAGCTCTCTAGGATCCTGCACACACAGCTCCTGTCACCAAGGAGATTAGTTCCTGCCTCTAAAGGGCTGGTTTTCTGCTGCAGCTATGGGATCCAAAAGAACCCACTTTCTTCCTTTCCTTTCTTCCTCTCTGCCTAGTGTTTGCCTGATCTTGACAGAACCTCCTTAAATGAAGGCCTGCAAGCAGGGGAGTGTGGGATACGAGGTTATCATACTTTTTGTCCCTCTGATGTGGGGAGAACACAAAAGTACAGAGATGGTGCTGAACACCCACACAAGGTATCCAACACAGTAGAACCTGAAAGTGGGAAAAGGGTGTTTGTGAAAAGAGAGGAGAGAAAGGAGTCTCAGAGATTTTAAAAGCGGAAGTTGGAGTTGAAGCTCCAGATACAGACTCTCTAACAAGGTGCCTACAAGTCTCTGGGAGGCATCTTTTTCAGATGACTGTATATTCCAGTTTCAAGATTGATCTAGACTGTGATCGTGCAAAAAGATGCACATTCTCCAGCCAGCTTCCTCAGGGCACTCTGGACCTCGTTGCTTCTCAGGCTGTTAATGACAGGGCTCAACAGGGGCTCACCACACAGAAGAGCACAGAGACCAGGGTGTCCATGTCCAGCCTTCTCTGGGCCTGTCATAGTGGAAGTTGGCTGTTCCATAGAAGACCACCACAACAGTGAGGGGGGACACACAGGTAAATAAGGCCTTCCTCCTGCCCTGGGCAGAGGGAATCCCCAGAATGGCCACCATGATGAGTGCGTAGGCGCCTGCAGTGAAAAGGCAGGGGCTCAGGCCCATGGTGTCAATGACAAAGTGGAGCGCAGACTTGTTGACAGAGGTGTCTGAGCAGGAAAGCTTCAAAAGCAATGGGGTGTCACAGAGAAAGTGGCTGAACTGGTGGGGCCCATACAGAGTGAGTGTGATGACCAGCACTTTTCGTGTGACCAAATTCACCAGCCCACACACCCAGGACCCAGTCACCTGGCCAACACAGACCTTCACACTCATGATGACTGGGTACTGAGAAGGATGGCACGTGGTTACACAGCAGTCATACTGGCCACACAGCCAGTAAGAAGCCTTCTGTGCCAGCACTTGTCACCAAGAAGAAGATCTGGGAAAGGCAGCCCTCATAAGTAATGGCCTTCTTCTCCCAGAAAAAGTTCACCAACAGTACTGGGAGGGTGGTGGATGTTTAGTAGACGTCCAAGAAGCTCAAATTGCTGAGGAAAAAGTACATTTGAGAGTGGAGAGCAGGACTGACCCTGGTGGCCACTATTATGAGCATGTTCCCCAGGAGAGTGGTCAGGTAAATAACCAGAAAGAGCAGAAAGAACCAGCTCTGTAGGTTGGAGTGGTTGGAAAATCCCAAGAAGATGAATTCAGTGACAAATGATTGATTGCTCATTTCCAATGGTATCATAGCTACAAAACAGAGAAATAGAGATCATGACGAGAATGGACTGAGAGCACCCCAAACAGGCTCGTTAATCTGCAGCAACATGGCAAATAATATTGTATACAGAGATGCCTGGACCCTGGAAAGAGACGTATAGGAGTGACTTTAGAGAGAGCATAACTTTACACAGACTTTTGCATGGGTACTCTTTTGTAAGAATAAATGGAGACTTGGTCAAAATGCACAACCAGCTATTAAGCCCTGCTTCTCATTGAATCTGCAGTATCTCCCTCCTACCACCTGCTTCACTGTGATGAATTATTTTTTGTATGTCTGTTATTTCAAGTAATAAGTTTTCATTGTGGAAAAATGAAGAAAATGCAGAAAGTTATTCAGAAGAATAGAACAGGTCACAAAATCAAAGCTCTCTTTGCATTCATCCCATTCTACCTCTATCTATCTTTAAAATATCCAAAGCAAAATTTCCCAATATTGTTGTACTCTATTTAGTTGTTTGCCTCGTAATCTTAATTTCCTAACATAAAGTTAATATCTCTCTTTTTATTGAACATAGAAACCTTCCATTCCATTTACTATCATAAATATTGGAATAGAAGCTTTCATACATATGTATCTTTGATCATCTCTCATTATTTCTTAAAAGTAAAATTATAAGTCACCTGCTTTTAAATACATTGATATATTTTTTTTCAGTAGAAACTTTTATTTTTTTTAAGTTTTATAAGATACAAGAAATTTTGACAAATGATATATACTTAGGTATTTTTCTTCTTTTGTATTATAAGATTTACCTCACCGAACATTACATTTCCTGAAAAAAAAATGATTGATACAATTACTGATTTTCTATCATGTTATCCATGCTAATCCGTGATCCATTGTTTTGAACTAAAATTTCTGTTTCTTTTTCAATCTTAAATGAAAAATATTATAGTAAAACAGTAGGTTCTTGGTCCAGATAGATGTGGATTGAAATCCATCTGTTGTTTACTAGATGTTGTTTGTAAAAAAGTCAGCTCATCTCTATTCCTCAGTTTGTTCCTTGCTTAGGATATTAATGATGTCTATTTCACAACTGCTGAAAAAAGTTTTGAGATAATATAAGCTATTTGTCTGGCACGTTACATTTACTCAATGCCTTTTATCAAGTTAGAAAATGTCTGTCCATTTTTTTCTAGTAGTTTTTTTTTGTTTGTTTGTTTTATTTGGTGTATGTGTGCTGGGTTTTGAATTCAGAGCCTCATGCATACTAAGCATGCACTCTACCACTGGACTTTGCCCCTAGTTTCATTTAGTTATAGTTTTTATCATAAATAGATATTGAATTTTCTTATTTTCTCTGCATCTATTTAAATGATATATATTTTTTTCCTATTTAGTCTGTTATTATGGAAATTCGGTTGATTGAATTTTTGAATATTGAACCAGCCTTGCATTCTGGGATTGATCTCAATTGACTGTAATGTTATCCTTATTCTATATGGCTGAGTTCAGTTTGTTAATATTGTTCCCTGCTTGCTTTTGTGTATTCTATTTTCACTGTTCTCCAGAGATAAACTATTTTTTGAAGAATTCTCAGCTGTATTCTACTGTTATTTTCAGTCAATGCATGTTAGTGGACTAGTGGGAAACAGAAAAGGGATTTCTGATGTTTCCAGGAATCCCTGCCTTAGGTACTGTAAACTCAGTCACAGGGATATGGCCTTCACAGTGACCCACTTTCTAGCAATATGGCTGAGCCTAGTTCTTATTCCTCCCGACGTTAGACATTTTGGCCTGTTCCTTTCTATAGCTGAAAAGGTTTTCCGTTGAGTGTCCTAATGTAACAGTTTCTGTTACTCTTGCCCCTGAAGATTACAGCTTTTGTTCTATGCAAAAAATCAGAAAATGGGTCTCGGAGGAGTTTTGGCTGCTATTGCTGCTTTTGGTACCTCCACCTATCCAAGAAATGATACCGTTAAAGACACTTACTAAGAATACTTCCCTATCTTCCTGGGAGCATTTGGTGGAGTCCATGGAGAAAAAGAAAAAAATACAAACATCTTATGTCTATAGCCCTCTGGGTCTTTATGCTCTTAAACCAGTCTATACTTAGTCTTTATCAATCCATTAACTATTTTTTATTTGAGTTTTTTTTAATAAATAAACTCCTATGTATCTAGTGGGTTCTCCCATAGTTAAAAAAAATGCCTGGATTATTATGGTTGCTTATATCTCCCCAGACTTTGGTTAGTTTTTTGCCTTATAATCTTCATCCCTAATAAAGTCAAGGAAAGTCATTAATTTGCATTTTCTTCTGCTCTTTTTGGTTATTATAATGATGAAAACAACATGCTTTTTAGCTATTTCGATAGATACTCAAGGTGAAATTGAAGTCTGTACACTTACTTTTCAAAAATATTTAGTAATTTCTAATTTAGTTAAATATGTAGTTATTCTATTCAAAACAATCCCATTCCTAGCCTATTTCCAAAAAATTAATGCACATTTCACAAAAATTCTTGTGTAAAAATTCATAATAACTCAAACAAATATTATGCCTTCAGCAGAAGGACAGAAGACAAATCATGGTTTATCATGCAGTGGAATAATTCAGTTACTTTAGAAACACAAATACTGGAACATTAATAACATTGACAAATCTAAAAAAAAATTTCTGCGTGAAAGAATCCAGATACAAAATATATACTGTATGTTTCCTTCAAATAAAGTTCAAAAATAAGCAAAACACCTATAATGATCAAGTAATAATGGTGGTCTTTTTTTTTTTTTTTTGGAGCTCAGGGGTGATATCAGTTGAAGCATGAAGGAATTTTCTAAAGTGATGGAAATGTTTTATATTCTGATTTTTGGTAGTTCATATATATGTAAAATATTATAAACCTGTACACTTTATATCTGTGTATTCTTTGAGTACAAATTATAGTTCAATTTTTAAAAATAGCCTTATTTTAAAAATAAGTAATTAATGGGGAAGAGTGGTACCTGCCTGTAATTCCAGGTACTTGGGAGACTAAGGCAGGAGGATCATAAATTTGAAACTCTGCAAGGCCCCCGCCCAAAATAATTGAAAGGGCTGGGGATGTAGCTTCATGGTAGAGTACCACTGGGTTCAATCCCAAGTACTGCAGTAAGTGAGTAAGTAAGTAAGTAAGTAAGAAAGTAAATTGATAAATAGAAGTGAAAGCATTTTTTCAAGATGATTTTTAACTCAGGATTGGTTGGAACCACATCTAAATATATTTTTAAGTCTCAAAAAGGTTAAGTATTTTCTTCAATTTTTTGCATTTCTCTACTTCTTTTTTACCACAGTGTGATAGTCCAGGATATATCACATTTTACAAGTGAAATCAGTTGTTTCCTGATCACGATCTGTTTGAAGCAGTGAATGTGATTGGTGGGTGCATTCGGTCTGTATCACAGATACAAAGCCTTGCTCACCATGATGGATGGGCGTTTGCATGTGTGTATGTGTGTGTGTGTGTGTGTGTGTGTGTGTGTGTGTGTGTGTGTGTTATTGGTTGTGGGATTGGTCTTGACTGAGAACACTGTCTTATAGTTAGTGGGATGGCAAGTTGGCATCTCAGGCAACATTAATGGCAGAAATCTCAAAAAATATAGCAGAAATCTGCCATCTAAGGCTCATCAAGCTCAGAACACTTGGTTATCCTAATTGCTATAAATGGAAAGACCCTCACTATTGAGCTTCTCTGAAAGCTGCATCACATTGTGGCGGGAGGAGTGAGCCCATTTCCATATAGATGTACCCTGTTTCTATGGAGACTCCAGCTAGGCTTCAAGGGGCTGGTGGGATAGTACCAGTGGATGCTGCCAAGCTCTGGGTCATTCTGAGGAGCCTGCTACTTCAGGGGAGGTGGCAGGGTATGAGCCTATGGGGCCGGGACTAGGCTCTGTGAAGCTGTGTCAGGCCTGATTTCTAAGCAAGGTACTTGGCAATAGAAACCTTGGAAAACGTCCCACCCCCCACCATGCCAAGGGCCACCAGAGAGCCCAGGTGTGTCTCTGGAAGCCAGGCTTGGGTATTAGCATGGACATCAATGATTGCAGATTATCAACAATAGGGGACCATAAATTTATTTCAGGTGAGTGCAGACTGAAAACTGAGACATCTGGAGGGAGATAGTCTGGGGTTTTAGAATTTCATCAGATCTCTCTGTCTAGAACACGCAGGTAGACCCACTCATGGAATTGTGCATGTGAGTCCAAGGAGCAGAGGTCGATAACTGTGAAACCTGGTTCCCCAGGTTTTAGACACACCTGTTTAGTTCAAAAGAGTGATCTGAGTGCTAAAACAAGATCAAAATGAAGTAGTCTGTATCTAAAGGTGTGCTGTGTTTAAGGTGGGAGAAAATCTCTGAAGCTCTCATGGAGAAGGATATGGAGAACTTTAAAGTCCTAGTTGAAGAGAACACGGTAAAGACAACAAATCAGTTTGGGCAGGCTGGCTAGCTGGTGGGATCACTCAGAAAAACAGGAATATGTGAGGAATAGCAGATGTACAGGAGGCTTTAGTGGATTTGATTTGAGTAATGTTGAATGTGAGTTATCTGTGGGATAATCACGTGGAAATGTCCTTCACAGACAGCCTAGAACTGCAGGTGTGGATTTGGGAGTCATTGTATTGAAGGCAACTCTTTCAGCAAAGGGTGAATGTGAAATCTCCCAGGGGAATAGAGAAAGTAGAGAAGGAAATAGAGAAAGTAGGGATTCTTGTGATACTTGATGTTCAAGAAAATTGTAGTAAAAGTTTATCCAGAAATGACTAAAAACACCACACTATCTCGTTCAGTTGTAGGTATCGCTTTCTCTAAATAATTTCCCTAAACAAAAGGTTACCTTATTAGCATTGATTTAAAATAAATCAACTTTGAAATGGAGCTGGAAGCTACATGTACTTGACATTTCTTACATTCTCTGTTTTCTCAATCAACTACCTGGATGAACTTCAAGTCATTTAGAAATCAGTGACATGCACTTTCTTTTAACTCCCCGTATCAAGAAGATCAATATGACAATCTCTTTTATAGGTAGATATCTAAATGCTTTCAGAAAAAGAAATAAAATTTCACATAGAAGCCAGTTCCAGCAGATTTTACTATGGGAAATTGGTACATGGTCTGTGGATGTGTAAAAGGGAAAACTAAACATAAATGTTCAGGGATTTGAAAATACAATCTCTGAAGTTGTGCATACTGCTATTGATAAGGTCTTAAATATAAAGGTCAGTTCAGGAGGGACAGTTTCATGGGGAATGAAAAAAATCTCCCAATGTATGTTTATATAATTTTTTCTACATATAAGTTTTTCCTTGGTTTTACTGGCTAATTTCTTGTAGGTCACGTTTGTGGGGTAGGGTGAAGGATGATACCCAAACAATTTTTCTTATCCTCTATGCTCTTTATTAATGTAGGGTATTAGATTGAATCATCATTATGGTCACCATTAGAATCCATTATTAACAATCATAACTCATAAATGACACTTTGTGACACAATATGTACTTGCTCCTTAGAATTTATATAATGCAGCATAGGAATTAGATCAACTTAATAGTAAACCCTCTGCTCTGCAATAATAATAACCATAATCATCATAATCATCTAGGGCATATTTCATAGAAAAATAATTTGAGTGTGAGTCTTCTTAGATTGCTTCAATACTCATAAATGCCTGACTTTAAAAACCTTGTTTAATGTAGTTTAAAAGTGGCATGTTTTCTGTATAATTAGATTGAATTTCGGATAATCCACTCTATAAAAACTCAGTGAATTTCTTTGAAAAGATGAATTTTTACATACCTGAATCCAATCAGGATTTTTCAAATTGAGTAACGAATAGAGACACACATTAGATAAAAATACCTAACACTTATTAAATGCCTATAAGACTTTTACATGCATTAACTTATTTGGTTTACACAACAACCTATAAGATAACCTATTATTCCCATTTTACAGAAAAAAGAATTGAAATTAATGCACAATATATTAATGCAAGTAGGGAAATATCAATGAATCCCTTTAATTTGCATAATGTACATTAATTTGAACATTTAATATGTATTAACAACTATGATTTAAGAAACAAAAAGGAAATTGACTCAGAAAATTTATCATGTAACAACTCTTATTTGTAGTGATACTTTGTTACCTGATTATAATACCGTATATTAGTAAACTGTCTTATTATCTTCAATGCCCAGACATTCTTGTCTTTGATTCTAATAATTCATTGCACATGATTAATAGGCTAACACAGCTTTCATTAAAATTCCAAATCTCAGGGCCTTAAGAAGCTTAAAGTATTTAAATTTCAATAGAATATCAGTGCTTCAGTAAAGAACGACTAATTTTAAAATCTAAATATTAACAAAATAAAATAAATAAGTCTAGAGTCTTAAAGAAGAACTTTTTTATTTATTTTTGCTTTGGCAATAAATGAAATGTTTTGCTGACTAACATTAGGAATTCATTTACTCAAACGAAAAATAAAAAATGGGCATGACCAAAACGAGGAAGAATGGTGTGATCATGAAAACCCTTATGCACATCAGGGAAACAATCATTCCTATTTGATCTCAATAGCACAAGCAATGATTAAAATTTTTAAATCCAATTTTCATGTTGCCCAGTAAATTGCTTAAAACACACACACACACACACACACACACACACACACACACACACACACAGTACAAGGTCAATTTATTCAGAAATATATCTGAATGATTTCAGGTGCTTGTGGCAATGTGAATTTATTACTGTGAAATCAATGAGCTATCTGGCCTGGCCCAGAGTTGTCCTCATATCCTTTCATGTGGTGTGGGTGCATGGAGCCGAGGGAAAGATTAAAGGACATTGTGCAGAACAGTTGGCCTCAGTCAGTGAGTTCCAAGTGTTCCCAGTGATGCTGGTCCAAGGACACACTTTGGGGGAGGCTGGGCTCTTTCACCTAACATGCAGGGATGCCCTTACCCCAAACTGGTAGGTTTAAAATCTTAACAAATTCACCAGGAAGAAGCCTCCCTCCTGTCTTGGAGATTCAGCACTCAATTCAGCATTTAACATCTCTTTCAGTTCTGTTTTTTAGGGGCCGGGGTGTAGGGGGGCAGTTACCAAAGATTGAACTCAGGGGCTTGACCACTGAGCCACATCCCCAGCCCTATTTTATATTTTATTTAGAGACAGGGTCTCACTGAGTTTCTTGGTGCCTTGTTTTTGCTGAGGCTGTCTTTGAACTCACTATCCTCCTGCCTCAGCCTCCTGAGCTGCTGGGTTACAGGCGTGCACCACTGTGCCAGCTCTTTTGGTTCTTTTTATTTCACCTGTGCTTCTTCTAGCATAAAGTGAAAAGGGAAGACAAATTATTACCTCTTATGATATGTCAGAGCCTTCTAGTTATAAAATTCTTCAAAATAAAAAATTCTCTTTTCCATTTAGGATTTTAAAATTTCTTTTTTTGGTAGTGGTTAGTTTCAATTCAAACCAATTTTGTTCCTATACAGGGTCTAATTTAGTCATAAGCCAGATCTACTAAGAAACCCAAAAAGATTAAGATCTGATCCCTGTCCTGCTGCGCCCCTCCCCTGACTCAGGCAATGGCAAGGCCCTACTGAGGTGGATGGCACAAGGTGTCCATCTTCTGGAGGAGCACAGTATGTTTCTGGGAATGGGCTGATTTGTTTTTGTATTCCTTTAATAAGTATAGTTTTGGTTTCTCATATGATCATTAAGTATAAAGGAAAAATCATGACTTTCCCTATTAATGCAACTACTTCTAAAGCATAGATCTGTTTGCTCTAAATGCCATGATTCAGGTGTTGAGTGTAAATTGTTAATGTCTAAAGAAAAACTCCCTGTATTCCTGTCAAGGAAGCTTTTGAGAAATTAAATTAAAATCTAGAGAAGGAAAATTAATTTTAAGAAGATAGATTAGTGCTTACTTGTTCTTGTTCCTGTGCACAATGGTTTGTGCTCTTACTTTTGTTTGATTAAAAGTAATAACAAATCAACTACTTGCCGTATCCATGGCACCGGTTCCAGTCAGTAAGTCAAGAAAGAATAGTCAAGGTATAGGCCAATAGTTTGGGAAATTTGTAACTATTACTAAAAGTTAACTAAGCAGAAACAGCTCAAAGCAAAACTCGAACTGAAAGTACAAATGCTTGCTTATGAATAAGCCAAGATACATTCTTCTATTCTAGTTGTAGCTACGTAATAATTTGTTTTGTTTGAATAATGATTCCTTTTTTGTAACCACAAAGTACTGTAAGCCTGCCAAAATGAAAAGTATATATGATCAACTTCACAAGTAAAGATTGGGATCAACACCTTCACTTTGGTGTCTGTGTTGTTTCTCCACCCCCTCTTTCACCGACTCCTCACCATCAGTTCGTCTTCTGAGACCCCCTGTTGGAGCTGGTCTCCGACACTGTCCTTCAACCAACTTACAATCTAATGGGAAGATGAACTCAATATGTCCAGGAAACTTGGTAACAATTCTATGTAATCTACAAATTATCATTATTTTCTCTTACTGTTTGCTTGGGCAGCTCTGGGAATGGAGCACTTAATACTTGTCAAAGCCCCTCATTCCAACTTGAATATGCGCTCCTCCAGGTCCTAGTTGGGCCTCTCAATTGTGTTCTATACACTAGGGCAACACCTTGTGTAAATGTGCACTCAGTAAAGGTTTGAAGAATGAAGAAGGTCTGTCAAGTACATCCATGGAGCAGAGTTTTTAAAAGATTCTTTAAAGACGGTACTGTGTGGGACCTAAAGGATCTAACAGAATTGACAGAGGCGAAAGAACATTTCTGTTCGGTGGTTCTGGTGCAGATATCTTGCTGAGAAAAATAAAGCCTTTTATTTTTCTCAGCAAGATATCTGAGCATAAGTGAGGCAGCATAGCCCAGCGGCTTCTGAGGAACTCAGTGTCTCCTGTCTCCTAAACATATCCCTTATGGAGACCATCGGCTCAGTTCCCACAGAACAAGCAGCTCTGCATCTTTCTTTCCCAATCAGTCATCTCAAAGTCAGGTGACCGAGAATGAAGTCACTTATGAGTGACCCCAAAATATAACATTTCTAAAGGAGGGGGGTTGTGTATGAAGTAGATTACTCACAAGCTTCAGGGATTTATTACAGTTAATAAATTGCTTGCAACTCCCCTCCCCAAGAATCCATGTGTTGTAAGATAAAGATAAAAACCCCTAGTTAGTGAATGAATACGTTTCTAAACATAACTTCTTCTACAATAATGATTTTTATTTAAACAGATATTTTGGTAGGTCTATTGTTATGCTATATTGTATCATAATGGGAATGTGTCCCTATACTTTCTCCCTAAAAATTATTCCTTTCTGTCCTGCTCATCAAAAGCAGAGGATTAACACTTAGCATTATCTATTGTTTACCATAAGTAATTTTCCACACACATCTTCTCACTTAAGGAATTTATGTTTCAGGTTATGTTTTGGGTTTTCTTCCAGTACTGGAGGTATCATGCTAAATCCCTCAGGTTTTGTGATGACCTCAGAAGTTATTTCTACTCTGGCAATACAAGTAGTATTGTGGAAACTTAGACACACATAGAAAAGGTGCTACGATAGGTCATTACATAAATGCCATCAAAATGGTAATAAAAATATGTACAATATTCTATAATATGTTTTTAAAGTGTAGGTATATCCTGATTCTGGGATAGTGTTTTTGAAAATTGTGATGGTAAATAAACTACTTACCAGCAACTCTCACAGAGAGGCGTAGATTTCTGGTTTTGGTGTGGCCCTTGCTGCTCTCCATACTAGCACCTGGGCTGCAAAGAAAGCTCTTGGTAAAACTGGCTGTTGGTCTCCATTCACCACAAAACAAACCTGTTATTCTGAAAGTTGCCTGTCGCATATCTGTGGGGTCATGAAGGAGTCAAAATCCTCTGATCTCTCACAATTCATTTTCATGTGATGGACATTTATAGAGGTCTGGGGCTGACCTGTTGGGAATATGCATCGAGCCTTTCCTCTGCAGCTGCTCTGGGACTCCTCAGTTGGCAAACACAACGCAAGGGCAATGGCTTGAGTTCAACTGCAACAATGGAGAGCAGTTAATTCGCTGTTGGATTCATTAATGTCTTGGCATTCACCTCTTTTCAGCATGCAGTGAGAAGATCAGCGTCCTCTGTCTACTGGGATGTGGTTGAGCGAAGTTCAGAGTGAGATTTCTGCTAGGAAGTTGTGGGTGGCTGAAACCTCAAGACTGCCTTCCCTTCCTGCTAGGGAGAGAAGAGGTCAGGGTGGGTGTACACTTATTGGGATAGATTTCGCATGGCATATGAAGTTTTTCCTTCATGTTATATACTTTGCCAGATGGACAGATTTCAGAAACCACAATATTAAAATCATCCCCACTATCTTCAGCTCATCCACTCTTGCTAAGGGCTGATCCCTTACCAAACCCTGTATGACTTTGTGCCCCTTAATTTTATGATCCTGCTGATGCTCATGACCTGGTTAAGAAATTGTTTGCTATGGAGTTTAAAAGTAGGGGAAAAAAAAGAGTCATCAAACAGCTCTTTCGGGCACAGATGGAAAAACGACAACAAGATTGAAAGTCTTGTAGTATTTTACTGCACAAAAATAAAAATAAAAGTATTAGATAAAGAGGTAAGTCTCTAAAACTTAAAATGTTTCATAATACAATGGGGTTTTTTTCATGCTTAGGAGAGACACATTAACAGTACTCCTAAAAGATCTTAGAATGATAAGCCATCAAGGAAAGGCAAAGCTAAAGCACATTTGATGAAGCACTTCACACATTCCAGGGTCGTCACAATAAAAGGAATGATAATGATGTGTTGTTAATGAAGTGAGGAAATCAGAAGCTTTATTCACCACTCTTAATAATAGTGTAAGCTGGTTCCTCTGGTCTGAAAATGAACTGGAACTTCTTCAGAAAGTTAAATATGGAGTAAATGATCCACCTCTTCCACTCCTACTTACAAACTCAAGATAAATAAAAAGTTGTCCACCAATGATTTGTACATGAATGTTCATATAATGTTCATATTATATATAATGTTTATATTATATATACGAATCTTATTCATATTAGTCAAAAAGTGAAAATGACCAGGCAGGTCTGTAATCTAGCTACTCAAGAATCTGAGGGAGGAGGATCACAAATTCAGGAACAACCTGGGCAAGTTTGCAAGACCCTGTCTCAAAACAAAATTTTTTAAAAGGGTTGGGCTTTGGCTTAGTGGTAGAACATTGTTTAGTGTGCAGGAGGCTCCGGGTTCAATCTGCAGTACGACACCCACACAGACACAAAGTAAAAATTACTATCCAGTGAGAAATGAACAAAGAAATGTGGCAATTTAATTAGATGAAAATCAGTCACAATAAGGAGGAATAAACTAAAATACTAATACAAGCTACAATATAATTGAAAACTGCAAACATCCTAAGTGAAAGGAGTCAGATCCAAAAGGCGTTAATGGTATTACTTCATTAAAAATATCCACAAAAATCGAGTGTATACATGGGTCTTTCCACATGTGAAGGAGAAACACAGAAATGGTGTTTATTTAAAACTTAGAATCAAGATCCATTAGGAAAATGCAAGTCAAAGTCACATTGCACATAGCACTTCACATTTACTAGTGTTGGCTAGAGCTGCAATATTGGGTGAAAGGAGATTGACTGCTTTGGGTATAGGCTTTTTTTGGATAGAAAAGTAATAAAAATATTCTGAAATACCTGTGGATTAGAGAACCCAGGTGAGGTCACAATGTGTCACATACTTAGCACAGTGTGCTTCCCCTGGTTGGAGGGGCACCACAGTGGTCATGAGACACTGTGTATAGAGAGAGTGCTCTTGTAATTGCTGCTGAAGAGTTCACATATTTCTACAACTAAGACATTTTCTAGAATGAAACCATCATCTAGTTCTAATCTCACTATACAGTCTGTCTCCCAGAAATCTATCCTCAGGGCACTCTGGACCTCGTTGCTTCTCAGGCTGTGAATGATGAGCTTCAACATGGGGTTCACCACACCGAAGAGCACAGAGACCAGGGTGTCCGTGTCTAGCCTTCTCTGGGCCTGTCATAGTGAAAGTTGGCTGTTTCATAGAAGACCACCACGACAGTGAGGGGGGATGCACAGGTGGAGAAGGCCTTCCTTCTTCCCTGGTCAGAGGGAATCCCCAGGATAGCCACCATGATGAGTGCGTAAAAGCCTGCAGTGAAGAGGCAGGTGCTCAGGCCCATGGTGTTACTGAAAATCTGGAGCGCAGACTCGTTGATAGAGGTGTCTGAGCAGGAGAGCTTCAGGAGCAATGGGGTGTCACAGAGAAAGTGGCTGATCTAGTGGGGCCCACACAGAGGGAGTGTGATGGCCAGCACCATGTGTGTGACCAAATTCACCAGCCCACAAAGCCAGGACCCAGTCACCATGCCAACACAGACCTTCACACTTATGATGACTGGGTACTGAGTAGGACGGCAGATGGCCACACAGCAGTCATACTGGCCAAACAGCCAGTAAGACGCCTTCTGTGCAAGCACTTGTCACCAATAAGAAAATCTGGGAAAGGCAGCCCTTATAAGAAATGGCCTTCTTCTTCCAGAAAAAGTTCAACAGCAGTACTGGGAGGGTGGTGGATGTGTAGCAGACGTCCAAGAAGCTCAAATTGCTGAGGAAAAAGTACATTGGAGTGTGGAGAGCAGGATTGACTCTGGTGGCCACTTTTATGAGCATGTTCCCCAGGAGAGTGGTCAGGTAAATGACCAGAAAGAGCAGGAAGAACCCGCCCTGTAGGTTTGAGTGGTTGGAAAATCTCAAGAAGATGAATTCAGTGACAAATGATTGATTGCTCATTTCTAATGTTGTCATAGCTACAAAACAGAGAAAACGAGACCATGATGAGAATGGACTGAGAGCACCCCAAACAGGCTTGTTAATCTGCAGCAACATGGCAAATAATATCAAATGAAAAGCAGCCTGGAAAAGTTGATAACCTGTGGGACTGGTCTCAGGGATTCAGACCCATGGAGCCACACACATTTGCAGGGGTGATGGTGGGTGGGAGTAACCAGAGAATTGCTAGAAGCCAACAGAAATCTATTCGACCTCATCATGGTGTGAAGTCTTTTCTCACTGTCTCAGTAATCTCTGTCTCCTGTTGTCCTTTTATGTAAACATAGGATTTTTGGAGAAGTTCATTTTCATTGCAAATGTTAAGAAAAAATTTACAAAGCAGAGTCATCATCTGCATAAGCAGTTGGTGTTGCCTTCAGTGTATTCTAATGTAGAGTTTTTCTCATTTTACATCAATCTTGATCTCTGTGTTCGGAAAGTCAGAAGTTAACTATTTCTGTACAATGCTGAAATTATCAGGGTCAGAGCAAAATAGAAGAAAGAAGTTGATGAAGTGGGGTTGGACTGGCTATTTTAAGTATACAGGAAAGATCAGTGGAGTAGAAAGAGAATGAGAGGGCATAGAGGTTTGTGAAGGGAGGGAATATGAAAGGTCTTTACGCAGATCATGTTATGTGCACATGGAAGTCTACCACAGGGGACTGCACCTGTATGTATATGTAGAAAGCACCAGTCAGAAATTAACAGATAAAGGACCCAAAGAATGATCAGTAGAGAAAGGAGAATTGAGGCGGGAAGGGGAGGAAGATGGGCGGTGGGGACTGAATGGAGTAAATCAGATTCCATGCACATAGGATCTTTTCCAAATCAACCCAACTTCTATGTATAACTATTATGCTCTAATAAAAAATTTAAGAAGATGACATGATCCTATCAGCAAAGAGTGAGATTTGAATTCTTTTTGACCTATTTGTATACCTTTAATTTCTTTCTTTTGTCCAATGGCTCTGGCAATTTCAAGGATGAAGTTGAATAGAAGTGGTGAAAGAGGGGGCACCCTGTCTGCTTCCAGTTTTTAGAGTGAATGCTTTCAACCTTTCTACACTTAGAATGATGCTGCCTTGGGTTTAGCATAGATAGCTTTTACATTGCTTTTACAAAGTTCCTTCTGTCCCTAGTGTTTCTACTGTTTTGACAGGTAGGGGTGCTATATTTTGTTAAATGCTTTTTCTGCATCTATTGAGATGATCAATAAACTTACATCTCTCTTAAATAAACTGAATCTCTCCCCTTTGGCTAAACATTCAGATAATCTCCAGTCCTATAAGTATCTTAATGAACATTTTCCTACATAAACATATGTGACCATTTCGAATTATCTCTTCAGAATAAAATTTAAATCTGACATAAAATAATTTGTTGTGCAGTTTCTATTTAAAACTAGCTCATGGGAGACATTATATTAAGTGAAATAAGCCAGATACATAAAGAGAAATAGCAGTTTTTCACTTCTTTGTGGAAGCTAAAAAGTTGATCTCAGAGAAGAAGGGAGTAGAGCGGTGGTTATGGACTCTGGGAGAGAATTACAAAAATCATTGTGAGTCTGATTTCTCAAAGATGCATGTGAAGGACTGCCTGAAACATGCCCTCTGAGTGTGGTCTTTAAAAAAAAAATAAGAGTGGACTTCTAACAGGGTCCTCAGAAAATCTCTCTTCTCTCCTCAGTGGGCAACAGAAGGTCCATGGGTCTGGCTTCTTAGTAGCTAGCTGTGGTGATCAAATGGGCAGGACCAGGACGGCTGGAGAATCTCAATAATCACTAGTAGAACGCATTCTAGGTGAGGGCAGGCTGTAAACAGGGCATCCAGAAGGAAATGGCTTGAGCTCTGAAAATGACAGAATCTGTGAATTTAGGAAACGGTTTTGGGTCCAATCCACTCATAACACCTACTCCCTGGGTCAGTCCACGGTTGCCACAGTTACCACAGGCCTGACCAGAACAACCCGGAGGGGGAGATGCACTCTGGCCTCCTGGCTTGGAGGTTTGATCTGGGGCCAGCTGACGCATTGTTGCCGGCCTGAGGTGAGGTGGGACACTGAGGTGGAAGCGAACAAGAGGGGAAGCGTCCCTAGCTCATGGCAGCCAGAAGGTTGGGGCGGGGGAGAGGACAGGAAGAGACAGTTCGCAGGGGACAAGATGTGATTTCCCAGGGCATGTCCCCGGCCACACTCCACCTGCCCACACTCCTCTCAGTACAGTGGGCCTTTCAGATAATTAACCCCAAAAATGGATGGATCCACCGATTAGGTCACAAGTCTCACAGTTTAATCATTTCACCTCTGAACACTGCTATTGTGGCTGACCCTTAGCTTTTGGTGAGGGGATACCTTATTTCTAAGCCATAATAGTCCCTACAGTCCATGTGCTTTTGTTAGAATACCTTCATGTAGTCTGGGAGAGTAATCGGGTGCCGAAACTAGATTAAAAGGAAATATCTGGTAACTGAAGATGTGACATTTAGAGCTTTGGGAAAAGCTCTGAAGAGGAGCCCTGGGTGGAGCACTTTGAAGTCCTGGTGACGAGGACACAAGAGGGGACCTGGTCTGTGGGGTAGCTGAGTGGCAGTGGGATGACTCATTAAAACATAAAAAAGGAGAAGGAGCATATCTGGGGAGAGAAAAGGAGGGAAGAAGTTTGGGCCGAGAGTCTGGGTACCTGCGGGGTCTCCCCGAGGAGATTCCAAGAGGCAGCGGGACAGGTTCCCAGGAGATAGCCTTGGGAGTCATGGCTTAGAGTTACTGTGGAAGTCACAGGTGCTAATAAAGCTAAAAGAGAGCAGGGTGAGGAGAGAGGGCCTAATGGATTGTGCGGAAAAGAAGGTGTCCAGAAAGAGGCTCACCAGCTATCAGCAATCATTCTGCACCACAGTGTTAAAGCTCTGCTCTGTACCAGGCCTTCTGCAACCCAGTCTAAAACCTCTGCTCCCTGTAACAGTCCTTCTGCACCCCAGTCTCCAACCTCTGCTCCCTGCAACAATCGTTCTCCACCCCAGTCTCCAAGTTCTACTCTCTGAAACACTCCTTCTGCAACCCAGTCTCGAACATCTGCTTTCGGCAACAGTCCTTCTGCACCTCAGTCTGAAAACTCTGCTCTCTGCAACAATCATTCTGCACCCCAGTCTCCAACCTCTGCTCTCTGTAACAGTCCTTCTACACCTCAGTCTCCAACCTCTGCCCTCTGTAACAAACCTTCTGCACCTCAGTTTCAAAACTCTGCTCTCTGCAACAGTCCTTCTGCCATCAGTCTCCAATGTCTGCTCTCTCTAAGATCCTTCTTCACCCCAGTCTCCAAACTCTGCTCTCTGTAACAGTCCTTCTGCACCCAAGTTTCCAACCTCTGCTCTCTGTAACAAACCTTCTGCACCTCAGTTTCAAAACTCTGCACTCTGCAACAGTTCTTCTGCACCCCAGTCTCCAATCTCTGTTCTCTGCAACAGTCCTTCTGCACCCCAGTCTGCAACCTCTGCTCTCTTTAACAATCCTTCTATACCGCAGTCTCCAAACTCTGCTTTGTGTATCAGTCGTTCCGAAACACAGTCTCCAACCTCTGCTCTCTGTAACAGTCCTTCTGCACCTCAGTCTCCAACCTCTGCTCTCTGAAACAGTGCTTCTGCATCCCAGTCTCAAATATATGCTCTCTGCAACATTTCTTCTTAACCCCAGTCTCCGACCTGTGCTCTCTGTAACTGTCTTTCTGCACCCCAGTCTCAAACCTCTGCTCTCTGTAAGTGCTTCTGCACCTCAGTCTCCAACCTCTGCTCTCTGCAACGATACTTCTTCACCCCAAGAATCAAACTCTGCTCTATGGAACAGTCCTTCTGCACCTCAGTCTCTAACCTCTGCTCTCTGTAACAATCTTTCTGCAACTCAGTATCCAACCTCTGCTCTCTTTAACAGTCCTTCTGCACCTCAGTATCCAAACTCTGCTCTCTGTAAGGATCTTTCTG
>NW_027524866.1:0-26949 GCF_052094955.1 Ictidomys tridecemlineatus
TTCTGCATCACAGTCTCCAAGCTCTGCTCTCTGCAACAGTCCTTCTGCACCCGAGTCTCCACCCTTTGTTCTCTGCAACAGTCCTTCGGCACCCCAGTCTCCAACCTTTGTTCTCTGCAACAGTCCTTCTGCACCCCAGTATCCAAACTCTGCTCTCTGTAACAATCCTTCTGCACCTCAGTCTCCAACCTCTGCTTTATGTAACAGAACTTCTGCACCTCAGGTTCCAAACTTTGCTATCTGTAAGATCCTTCTGAACTCCAGTTTTCAAACTCTGCTCTCTGTAACATTCCTTCTCCACTCCAGAATTTATCCACTGCTTTCAGCAAGTGTCCTGCGGCACCCCAGTCTCCAACATCTGTCCTCTGCAACAGTCATTCTATTCTCGAGTTTCCAACTTTTGCTCTCTGTAACAGTCCTTCTGTACCTCAGTCTCCAACCTCTGCTCTTCGTAACGTGCCTTCTGCACACCAGTCTCCAAACTCTGCTTTCTATATCAGTCCTTCTGAACCCCAGTCTCAAACCTGTGCTCTCCATATCTATCCTTCTGCACCTGAGTCTCTAACCTGTGCTCTCTGTAGCATTCCTTCTGCACCCCAGTCTCCAACCTCGGCTCTCTGTAACAGTTTTTCTATACCACAATCTTCAAACTCTGGTCTCTGTAACAATCCTTCTGCACCCCAATTTCCAACCTCTTCTTTCTGTAACAGTCCAACTGCACCTCCGTCTCCAAATTCTGCTCTCTGTAAGATCATTCTGCAACCCTGTATTTAACCTCTGCTCTCTGTAACTGTCCTTCTGCACCCGAGTCTCCAAACTCTGCTCTCTGTAACACGACTTCTGCACCTCAGTCTCCAACCTATAGTCTCAGCAACAGTCCTTCTGCACCCCAGTATCCAAACTCTGCTCTCTACAACAGTCCTTCTGCACCTCAGTCTCCAACCTCTGCTCTCTGCAACCGTCATTATGCACCCCAGTCTCCAACATCTGTTTTCTGCAACAGTCCTTCTTCACCTCAGTCTCCAACCTCCGCTCTCTGAAACAGTCCTTCTGCTCCCCAGTCTCCAATATATGCTCTCTGTAACATTCCTTCTCCACCCCAGTCTCCAAACTCTGCTCTCTGTAGCAGTTCTTCTGTACTGCTGTCTCAAACCTTTGCTCTCTGTAACTGTCATTGTGCACACCAGTCTCCAAACTGTGCTTTTTGTATCAGTCATTCTGCACCCCAGTCTCCAACCTCTGCTCTCTGTTACAGTCCTTCTACACCTCAGTCTAAAACCTCTGCTTTCTGCAACAGTCCTTCTGCACCTCAGTCTCCAACCTCTGCTTTCTTTAACAGGCCTTCTTCACCCCATCCCCAAACTCTTCTCTCTGTAACGATTTTTCTCCACCTTGTTTCCAAACTCTGCTCTCTGTAACAGTCCTTCTGCACCCCAGTCTCCAAACTCTGCTCTCTGTAAGGGTCCTTCTCCACCCCAGTCTCCAACCTCTACTTTCTATATCAGTCCTTCTGCACCACAGTCTCCGACCTCTTCTCTCTGCAACACTCCTTCCGCACCCAAGTCTTCAACCTGTGCTCTCTTTAACAGTCCTTCAGCACCTCAGTCTCCAACCTCTGCTCTCTGTAACGATCCTTTTGCAACACAGTCTCCACCTCTGCTCTCTGCAACGATCCTTCTGTACCTCAGTCTCCAAACTCTGTGCTCTCTAACAGTCCTGCTGCACCTTAATCTCCAAACTCTTCACTCAGTAAGATCCTTGTAAAACTCAGTCTCCAAACTCTGATTTCTGGATCAGTCCTTCCGCACCCCAAAATCTAACCTCTGCCGTCTCCAATGATTTTTCTGCACCCCAGTCTCGATCCTCTGCTCTCTGTAACAGTCTTTCTGTACCGCAGTCTTCAAACTCTTCATTTTGTAACCATCCTTCTGCACCCCAGTCTTCAAACTGTTCTCTCTGCAATGATTCTTCTGCACCCCAGTCTCCAACGTCTTCTCTGTGCACCAGTCCTCCTCCACCCAAGTCTTCAAATTCTGCTCTCTGTAAGATTATTTTGCACCTCAGTTTCCAAACTCTGCTCTCTGTAACATTCCTTCTCCACCCCAGTCTCCCACCTCTGCTCTTTTTAACGGTCCTTCTGCACCCCAGTCAACAACCTCTTTTCTCTGCAACAGTCCATTTGAACCCAAGTCTCCAACCTCTGTTATCTGCAACAGTCGTTCTGCACCCCATTCTCCAACCTCTGCTCTCTGCAACAGTCCTTCTGCACCACAGTGTCCAACATATGCTCTCTGCCACAGTCCTTCTGTACATTAGTCTCCAATCTCCACTCTGTAACAGTCCTTATGTACTGCAGTCTCCAACCTCTCCACCCAGTTTCCAAAGTCTCCTTTCTGTATCAGTCCTTCCTCACCCCAGTCTCGTAACTCTACTCTCTGAAACAGTCCTTCTGCACATCAGTCTCCAAACTCTGCTCTCTGCAACAGTCTTTCTTCATCCCAGTCCCCAACCTCTGCTCTCTGCAACAGTCCTTTTACACCACAGTCTCCAACCTCAGCTCTCTGCAATGATCCTTCTGCACCTCAGTCTCAAACCTCTGTTCTCTGCTATGATACTTCCACACACCAGTCTTCGAGCTCTGCTCTCTGTAACAGTCCTTCTGAACATCAGTGTCAAAACTCTGCTCTCTTTAACAATCCTTCTGCATCTCAGTCTCCAAACTCTGCTCTCTTTAACAGTTTTTCTGGACACCAATCTACAAACTCTGCTCTCTGTAACACTCCTTCTGCACACCAGTCTCCAACCTCTGCTCTCTGTAACACTCTTTCTGCACCCCAGTCTCCATCCTCTGCTCTCTGTAAGAATCCTTCTAAACCCCACTCTCCAACCACTCCTCTCTGTAACAGTCCATCTGCACCTCAGTCTCCAATATCTGCTCTCTGAAATGATCCTTCAGCACCTCAGTCTCCAGCCGCTGCTCTCTGTAACAGGCCTTCGGAACCCCATTCTCCAACATATGCTCTCTGCATCAGTTCTTTTGCACACCACTACCGTACCTCTGCTCTCTGAAAAAATTCTTCTGCAACTGAGTCTCCAACCTCTGCTCTCTGAAACGGTTTGTCTGCACCCCAATCTCCAAACTCTGTTCTCTGCATCAGTCCTTCTGCACCCCAGTATCCAACCTCTGCTCTCTGTAACAGTCCTTCTGTAACGCAGTCTCAAAACTCTGCTCTGTAACTGTCCTTCTGCACCCCAGTCTCCAACGTCAGCTTTCTGTATCAGTTCTTCTGCAACCCAGTCTCGAACCTCTGCTCTCCGAAACAGTCCTTCTGCACCCCAGTCTTCAACTTCTGCTCTCTGCAACATTTCTTCTGCACCCCAGTCTCCATCTGTGATCTAAGTACGTGTCCTTCTGCACCCCAGTCTCCAAACTCTGCACTCTGTAACGATCATTCTGCACCACAGTCTGAACACTCTGCTCTCTGCAATGATCATTCTGCCCAAGAGTCTCCAACCTCTGCTCTCTGCATGATCCTTCTGCACCCCAGTCTCCAACCTCTGCTCTCTGTAAGAGTCCTTCTGCACTTCAGTCTCCAAGCTCTACTCTCTGTAACAATCCTTCTGCACCTCAGTCTCCAACCTCTGCTATCTGTAACAATTCGTCTGCACACCAGTCTCTAACCTCTGCTCTCTGTAACATGTCTTCTGCACCCCAGTCTCTGAAATCTGCTCTTTGTAACAGGCCTAATGCACCCCAGTCTCTAACCTCTTCTCTTTGCAATGAACTATTTGCACCTCAGTCTCCAACCACTGCTCCCTGCAACAGTCCTTCTGCACCCCAGTCTCCAAACTCTGCTCTCTGTAAGATCCTTCTTCACCCCAGTCTCCAAACTTTGCTCTCTATAACAGTTCTTCTGCACCTCAGTCTCCAACCTCTTCTCTCTGCTACGGTCCTCTGCACCCCAGTATCCAAACTCTGTTCTCTGAAACAGTCCTTCTGCACCCCAGGCTCCAAACTCTGCTCTCTATAACAGCTCTTCTGTACAGCAGTCTCCAAACTCTGATGTCTGTAACGGTCATTCTGCAACCAAGTCTCCAAACTCTACTTTCAATATCAGTTATTCTGCACCCCAGTCTCCAACCTCTGTTCTCTGTAACAGTCCTTCTGCCCCTCAGTCTCCAACCTCTGCTCTCTGCAACAGTTTTCTGCACCCCAGTCTCCAACATCTTCTCTTTAACTGTCCTTCTAAACCTCAGTCTCCAACCTCTTCTCTCTGCAAGGATCCTTCTGCATCCCAGTCTCCAAATTCTGCTCTCTGAAACAGTTCTACTGCACCTCAGTCTCCCACCTGTGCTCTCTGTATCTGTCCTGCTTCACCCCAGTCTCCAATCTCTGCTCTCTTTAGCAATCCTTCTTAACCTCAGTCTTCAACCTCCGATCTTTGCAATGATTTTTTTTCACCACAGTCTCCAACCTCTGCTCTCTTCAACAGTACTTCTTCACCCCAGTCTCCAAGCTCTGCTCTCTGTAACAGTTCTTCTGCACCCCAGTTTCCAAATTATGCTCTCTGTAAAAGGCCTTCTGCACCCCCGACTTCAAACTCTGCTCTCTGTAACAGGCCTTCTGCACCCCACTCTCCAAATTGTGCTCTCTGTAAAAATCCTTATGCATCCCAGTTCCCAAACTCTGCTCTCTGTAACAATCCTCTGCACCCCAGAATCCAACATCTGCTCTCTGCTAGATTCCTTCTGCACCTCAGTCTGAAAACTCTGCTCTCTGCAACAATCCTACTGATCCCCAGTTTCAAAACTTTGCTCTCTGTAACAGACCTTCTGAACCTCAGTCTCCAAAATGCTCTCTGTAAGATCCTTCTGAAACCCAGTCTTGAAACATTTCTATATGTAACACTTCTGCTGGACACCAATCTCCAAACTCTGCTCTCTGAAAGAATCCTTCTGCACCCCAGTCTCCAACCTATCCTCTCTGTAACAGTCCTTCTGCACCTCAGTCTCCAACCTCTGCTCAATGTAATGATGCTTTAGCACCCCATTCTCCAACTTCTGCTCTCTGTAACAGTCCTTCTAAGCCTCAGTCTGAAACCTCTGATCTCTGCAAGGATCCTTCTGCACCACAGTCTCCGAACTGTGCTACCTGTAACAATCCTTCTGCACAGAAGTCTCCAACCTCTTCTCTCTTACAGGTCTTCTGCACCCCAGTCTCCAAACTCTGCTCTCTGTAATAGTCCTTCTGCACCCCAGTCTCCAATCTCTGCTTACTGTATCAGTCCATCTTCACCACAATTTCCAACCTGTGCTCTCAGTAATAGTCTTTCTGCATCTCAGTCTACAAACTCTGCTCTTTTTAACAGTCCTTCTGCACCCCAGTCTCCGACATCTGCTCTCTGCAACAGCCCTTCTGCACCAAATCTCCATCTTCTGCCTCTGTAACCCAGTCTCGAAACTCTTCTCTCTGCAACAGTCCTTCTGCAACTCAATCTCTAACCTGTGCTCTCCTCCAGAGTCCTTCTACACCCCAGTGTCCAGTCTCTGCTCTCTGTAACAGTCCCTCTGCAACCCAGTCTCCAACCTCTGCTCTCTGTAACAATCCTGCTGCACCTCAGTGTTCAACATCTGCTCTCTGCAACGGTCCTTCTTCACCTCAGTCTCCAAATACTACTCTCTGTAAATGTACTTCTAAAGCCCTTCTCCAAACTCTCCTCTCCGTAATAGGCCTTCTGCACCCCAGTCTCCAACCTCTGTTCTCTCTAACAATCCTTCTGCACCCCAGTCTCAAAATTTTGCTCTCTACAATGATCCTTGTGCAACCCACTCCCCAAACTCTGCTATTTGCAACAGTCGTTCTGCACCCCAGTCTCCAACATGTGCTCTCTGCAAAAGTCCTTCTGCACCTCAGTCTGAAAACTCTGTTCTCTACAACGATCTTTCTGCACCCCAGTCTCGAACCTCTGCTCTCTGTAACAGTCCTGCTGCACATTGGTCTACAACTCTGCTCTCTGTAAGATCCTTGTGCAACCTTGCCTAAAAACTCTGCTCTCTGTAGGAGTTCTACTGGACCCCAGTCTCCAACCTCTGATCTCTGCAATGATCCTTCCGCACCTCAGTCTCGAAACTCTACTCTCTGCAACAGTCCTTCTGCACCCCAGTCTAAAACCTCTGCTCTCTGCAACGATCTTTCTGTACACCAGTTTCCAAAGTCTGCTCTCTGCAACAGTCTTTCTGCACCCCAGTTTCAAACCTCTGCTCTCTGCAACGATCCCTCTGTACCCCAGTATAAAAATTCTGCACCCCAGTTTCCAAGCTCTGCTCTCTGAGAAAGTCCTTCTGCACCCCAGTCTCCAGCATCTGCTCCCTGCAACAGTCTTTCTGCACCTCAGTCTGACAACTCTGCTCTCTGAAACGATCATTTTGCACCCCAGTCTCCAACCTCTGTTCTCTAAAACAGTTATTCTGCACCCCAGTATCCAAACTCTACTCTCTGTAACAGTCCTTCTGTACTTCAGTCTCCAACCTTTGTTCTTTGTAAGGGTACTTATGCACCCCAGTATCCAACCTCTGCTTTCTGTATCTATCGTTTTCTACCACAGTCTCCAAACTGTGCCCGCTGAAACAGTCCTTCTGCAACTCAGACTGCAAACTCTGCTCTCTGCAACAGTACTTCTACACTCATGCATTTATCCTCTGCTCTCTCCAACAGTCCTTTTGCAACACAGACTCCAATATTTACTCTCTAAAACAGTTCTTCTCCACCCCAGTCTCCAACCTCTGCTCTCTGTAAAAGTCCTTCTGTACTGCAGTCTCCAAAATCTGCTCTCTGTTAGATCATTCTGCAACCAAGTCTGTAAACTCTGCCCTATGTAACAGACCTTCCGCACCCATTCTCCAACTTCTGTTCTCTGTAACACTCCTCGTGTAGTGCAGTCTCCAAAATCTGCTCTCTGTAAGGGTCCTTCTGCACCCCAGTCTCCAACCTCTGCTTTCTGTATCAGTACTTCTGCACCCCAGTCTCCAACCTCTGCTCTCAGCAACAGTCCTTCTTCATCTCAGTCTCCAAACTCTGCTCTCTGCCACAGTCCTCCTGCACCAAAGTCTCAAACCTCTACTCCCTGCAACACTCCTTCTGCACCTCAGTCTCTAAACTCTGCTCTCTGTAACAGTCCTTCTGTACCGCAGTCTCAAAACTCTGCTCTGTGTAATGGTCCTTCTGAACCCCAGTCTCCAACGTCAGGTTTCTTTATCAGTTCTTCTTCACCCCATTCTTCAAACTCTGCTCTCAGTAACAGTCCTTCTACACCCCAGTCTCCAACTTCTGCTCTCGGCAACATTTCTTCTGCACCCCAGTCTCCATCTGTGCTCTCTGTAACTATCCTTCTGCACCCCAGTCTCCACCCACTGATCTCCGTAACAATCCTTCTGGACCTCAGTCTCCAACCTCTGCTCTCTGTAACAGTCCTTCTGCAACTCAGTCTCCAAACTCTGCTCTCTACAACAATCCTTTTGAACCCCAGTTTCCAACCACTGCTCTCTGCAAAAGTCCTTCTGCATCCCAGTCTCAAACATCTGCTCCCTGCAACAGTCTTTCTGCACCTCTGTCTGACAACTCTGCTCTAAGCAACGATCATTTTGCACCCCAGTCTTCAAACTCTGCTTTATGTAACAGTCTTTCGGCACCCCAGTCTCAAACCTCTGCTTTCTGTAAGATCCTTCTGCACCCCAGTTTCCAAACTCTGTTCTCTGTAATATTCTTTCTGCTCTCCAGTCTCCAACCTCTGCTCTCTGAAACAGTCTTTCTGCTCCACAGTCACCAACCTCTGCTCTCTGTAACAGTCCTTCTGTCCCGCAGTCTCCAACCCCTTCTCTCTGTAATGGTTATGCTGCACCCCAGTCTCCAAACTCTGATCTCTGTAACAATCTTTCATCACCCCAGTCTCCAAACTCTGCTCTCTGCAACTATCCTTTTGCACCCCAGTATTCATCCTCTGCTCTCTGCAAAAGTCCTTCTGTACCCCAGTCTCCAACATCTGCTTTCAGCAACAGTCTTTCTGCACCTCAGTCTGAAAACTCTGTTCTCTGCAACGATCCTTCTGCACCTTAGTCACCAACCTCTGCTCTCTGTAAAAGTCCTGCTGCACCTTGGTCCTCAACCTCTGCTCTCTGTAAGATCCTTGTGCCACCTTGTCTAAAAACTCTGCTCTATGTAACAGTTCTTCTGCACCCTAGTCTCTGACCTCTGCTCTCTGTAACAGGCCTTTTGCACGCCAATCTCCAACCTCTAATCTCTGTAACAGTCCTTTTGTACCTCAGTCTCCAACCTCTGCTCTCTGCAACAGTCCTTTTGAACCTCAGTCTCCAATCTCTGCTCTAAGCAACTATTCATCTTCACTTCAGTATCCAAACTCTACTCTCTGTAATAGTCCTTCTGCTCCCCAGTCTCTAACATCTGCTGTCTGCAACGATCTTTCTTCACCCCAGTCTGCAACGTCTGCTCTCTGCAACAAAACTTCTGCATCCCAGTCTCCAATCTCTGCTATATGCAACGATCCTTCTGCACCCCAGTCTCCAACATCTGCTCTATGACACAGTCTTTCTGCACCCCTGTCTCCAACCACTGCTCTATGTAATATTCTTCTGAACCACAGTTTCAAAACTCTGCTCCCAGTAACTTTCCATCTCTTCCCCAGTCTCCAACCTCTGCTTTCTGCAACGGTACTGCTGCACATGTGTCTCCAACCTGTGTTCTCAATAACAGTCCTTCTTCTCCCCATCTCCAAACTCTTCTCTATAATAGTCCTTCTAAACCTCAGTCTCAAACCTATGCTCTCTGCAACAGTACTTCTGCACCCCTGTCTCCAACATCTGCTCTATGTAAGATCCTTCTGCACCCTAGTCTCCAAACTCTGCTCTCTGTAACAATCCTTCTGCACCTCAGTCTTCAACATGTGCTCTCTGCAAAAGTCCTTCTACACCCGATTCTCTAACCTCTGTTCTCTGCAACAGTCCTACTGAACCACAGTTTCCAACATCTGCTCTCTGGAACAGTCCTTCTGTACCCTAGTCTCCAAAGTATGCTCACTGTAACAGTCCTTCTGCACCACAGTCTCCAACCTCTGCTCTCTGCGACAGTTCTTCTGCACCCCAGTCTCTAACCTCTTCTCTCTTCAACAGTTCTTCTGCACCCCAGTCTCCAATATCTGCACTCTGACATAGTCCTGCTAAACCCCAGTCTCCAACCTCTGCTCTCTGTAACAGGCCTCCTGTACTGGGGTCTTTAAAGTCTGCTCTCTGTAATTTGCTTTCTTAACCACAGTCTCCAAACTCTTCTTTCTCTATCAGTCCTTCTGCACCCCAGTCTCCAACCAGTGATCTTTGTAACAGTTCTTCTGCATCTCAGTCTCCAAACTCTGTTCTCTGCAACATTTTTTCTGCACCCAAGTCTCCAAACTCTGTTCCCTCCAACAGTCCTTCTACACCACAGTCTCCAAACTCTGCTATCTGCAACAGTCCTTCTGCACCCAAGTCTCCAAAATCTGCTCTCTGTAACAGTCGTTCTGCACCTCAGTCTCCAACATCTGCTCTCTATAAGATCTTTAGGCAACCAGTCTCCAAACTCTTCACTCTGTAACAGTCTTTCTGCACCCTTTCTCCAAACCTTTCTCTCTGTAACAAGCATTCTGCACACCAGTCTCCAACCTCTGTTCTCTGTACCAGTTCTTCTGCACCGCAGTCTCAAACCTCTGCTCTCTACAATGATACTTCTTCACCACAGACTCTAACGTCTGCTCGTTGCAACAGTCCTTCTGCACCCAAGTCTCCAACAACTGCTCTCTGCAACAGTCCTTCTGCACCTCAGTCTGAAAATTCTGTGCTCTAAAATGATCCTTCTGCACTCCAGTCTTTAAACACATCTCTCTGTAACAGTCTTTCTGCTTCCGACTCTCCAACCTCTGCTCTCTGTAACAGGACCTCCGCAAGTCAGTCTCCAACCTCTGCTTTCTGCAACAGTCCTTCTCCACCCCAGTGTCCAACATCTACTCTCTGGAACAGTTCTTCTGCACCTCAGTCTGAAAACTCTGCTCTGCAACGACACTTCCTCACCCCAGTCTCCTTCCTCTGCTCTCTGTAACAGTCCTTCTGCACCCCAGTCTCCAACCTCTGCTCTCTGCAATGATCCTACTGCACCCCAGTCTCCAACCTCTGATCTCTACAAGAGTCCTTCTGCACCGCAGTCTTCAACTTCAGCACTCTGTAAGATCCTTCTTCACCCCTGTCTCCAAGCTCTGCTCCTTTCAACCATCCTTCTGCACACCAGTCTCCAAGCTCTACTCTATGTAACAGGACTTCTGCACCTAAGTCTCCAATCACTGTTCTCTGCAAAAATCCTTCTGCACCACAGTCTCCCAACTCTGGTCTCTGTAAGATCCTTCTGCACTCCAGATTCTAAACTCTGTTCTCTGTAACATTCTTTCTCTTCCCCAGACTTTAGTCTCTGCTTTGTGCAAGTGTCCTGCTGCACCCCAATCTCCATCCTCTGTCCTCTGCAACAGTCTTTCTTCTCCCAGTCTCCAATATCTGCTCTCTGTAACAGTCCTTCTGTACCACAGTCTCCAACCACTGCCCTCCGTAACGGGCCTTCTGCACCCAAGTCTCTAAAATCTGCTCTCTGTATCAGTCCTTCTGAACCTCAGTCTCAAACCTCTGCTCTCTGTATCTATCCTTCTGCACCTCAGTCTCCAAGCTGTGCTCTCTGTATCATTCTTTCCACACCCCAGTCTCCAACCTCTGCTCTCTGTAACAGTTTTTCTATACTGTAGCCTCCAAACTCTGGTCTCTGTAATGGTCCTTCTGCACCCCAATTTCCAACCTCTACTTTCTGCAACAGTCCTTCTGCACATCAGTCAGATACCTCTGCTCTCTACACAATCCTTCTGCACCCCAGTTTCAAAACATTGCTCTATGTAACAGTCCACCTGCACCTCAATCTCCACACTCTCCTCTCTATAACAGGCCTTCTGCATGCCAGTCTCCAAATTCTTCTCTCTGTAGGAGGACTTCTGCACCCCAGTCTCCAAAATGTGCTCTCTGCAAGGATTCTTCTGCACCCCAGTCTCCAACCTCTGGCTCTGCAATGATTCTAGTGCACCCAATTCTCCAACCTCTTATCTCTGCAACAGTCCTTCTGCACCACAGTCTCCAAATTCTGCTCTCTGTAAGATCCTTCTGCACCCCTGTATTTAACCTCTGCTCTCTGTAAAAGTCCTTCTGCATCCAAGTCTCCAAACTCGGCTCTCTGTAGCAGGACTTCCACACATCAGTCTCTAAACTCTGCTCTCTGCAACAGTTTTTCTGCAGAATATTCTCCAACCTCTGCTCTCTACAACAGTCCTTCTGCACCATAGTTACCAACATCTTCTCTCTGCCACAGTCGTTCTGCACCCTAGTCTCCAACATCTGCTCTCTGCAACAGTTCTTCTGCATCTCAGTCTGAAAGCTCTGCTCTCTGCAACGACCCTTCTTCACCCGAGTCTCCTAACTCTGCTCTCTGTAACAGTCCTTCTTCTTCTGTTTCCCAACTCCGCTCTCTGTAAGATCCTTCTGCAACCCAGTCTTTAAACTTTGCACTCTCTAACAGTCCTTCTGCACAACAGTCTCAAAACTCTGCTCTCTGTAACAGGCCTTCTGCACCTCAGTCTCAAACCTCTTCTTTCTGCAACGATTTTTCTCCACCCCAGTCTCCAACATCTGCTCTCTGCAACAGTCCTTTTGCACCCCAGTCTCCAAACTCTGCTCTGTGTAAGATCCATCTGAAACCCAGTCTTCAACCTCTGCTATCTGTAACAGTCCTTCTGCACCTCAGTCTCCAAACTCTGATCTCTGTAACAGTCCTTCTGCACCTCAGTCTCCAACCTCTGCTCTATGTAATAGTCCTTCTGCACCCCAGCCTCTAAAATCTGCTCTCTGCAACAGTCCTTCTTCACCCCAGTCTCCAACATATGCTCTCTGCAGCAGTCTTTCTGAACCCCAGTCTCCAAACTCTGCTCTTTGCAATGATCCTTCTGGACTCCTGTCTCCAACGTCTTCTCTCTGCAACAGTCCTTCTGCACCACAGCCTCCAACCTCTGCTGTATTTAAGATCCTTCTGCACTCCAATTTTCAAACTCTGATCTCTGTAACATTCCTTCTTTACCCCAGTCTCAAACCTCTGTCCTCTGCAACAGTTTTCTGCTCCCAAGACTCAGAGATCTGCTCTCTGTTACAGTCCTTCTGTACCGCAGTCTCCAAATTCTGCTCTTTGTAACAGTCTTTCTTCACTCCAATCTCCTACCTATGCTTTCCGTGACAGTCTGTCTGATCCCCAGTCTCCAACCTCTGTTTCCTGTATCCTTCTGCACCTCAGTATCCAACCTGTGCTCTATGTAAGAGTTATTCTGCACCCAAGTCTCCAACCTCTGCTCTTGGTAACTGTCCTATACCGAAGTCTGAAACCTCTGCTCTCTGTAACGATCCTTCTGCACCCCAATTTCCAAACTCTCCTACCTGTTACAATCCTTCTGCACCTGAGTCTCCAAACACACCTTTCTGTAACATTCCTTCTACACCTCAGTCTCCAACCTCCGCTCTCTGTAACAGTCCTTCTGCACCTCAGTCTGAAACCTCTGCTCTCTGCACGATCTTTCTGCATGCCAGAATAAAACCACTGCTCTCTGTAAAAGTCCACCTGCACCTCAGTCTCCAACCTCTGCTCTCTGTAAGATCCTTCAGCAACCCAATCTCCAAACACTGAACTCTCTAACAGTCCTTCTGCACCCCAGTCTTCAAACTCTCCTCTCTGTAACAGGACTTCTGCACGCCAGTCTTCAAACTCTGCGCTCTGCAACGATTTTTCTGCACCCAAGTCTCCAAACTCTGCTCTCTGTAATGATCCTACTGCACCCCAGTCTCCAACCTCTTATCTCTACAACAGTCCTTCTGCACCTCAGCTTGAAACATCTGCTCTCTGCACGATCCTTCAGCACCCCAGTCTCCATCCTCTACTCTATGTAACAGGACATCTGCATCACAGTCTCCCACCCTCCTCTCTGTAACAGGCCTTCTGCAGGCCAGTCTCCAAACTCTACTCTCTGTAGCAGGCCTCGGCACCCCAGTCTCCAAAATCAGATCTGTGCAACGATCCTTCTGCACCCCAGTCTCCAACCTTTCTCTCTGCAATGATCCTAGTGCACCCCAGTCTTTAACCTCTGATCTCTGCAACAGTGCTTCTGCACCACAGTCTCCAAATTCTGCTCTCTGTAAGATCCTTCTGCACCCCTGTATCCAACCACTTCTTTCTGTAACAGTCCTTCTGCATCTTAGTCTCCAAACTCTGCTCTCTGTTACAGGCCTTCCACACCTCAATCTCCAAATTTTGCTCTCTGCAACAGTCCTCTGCACACCAGTCTCCATCCTCTGTTCTCTTAAAGAGTCCTTCTGCACCCTAGTTACCAACATCTGCACTCTGCAACAGTTTTTCTGCAGCCCAGTCTCCAACATCTGCTCTCTGCAGCACTTCTGCACCTCAGTCTGAAAACTCTGCTCTCTGCAACGACCCTTCTGCACCCCAGTCTCCTACGTTTGCTCTCTGTAACAGTCCTTCAACACCTCAGTCTCCAAACTCTGCTCTCTGTAAGACCCTTCTGGAACCCAGTCTTTAAACTCTGCACTCTGTAAAAGTCGTTCTGTAAAACAGTCTTTAAACTCTGCTCTCTGTAACAGGACTTCTGCACTCCAGTCTCCAACCACTTCTCTCTTCAACGATTCTTCTCCACCCCAGTCTTCAACATCTGCTCTCTGCAACAGTCCTTTGAACCCCAGTCTTCAAACTCTGCTCTCTTTAAGATCCATCTGAACCACCGTCTCCAACCTCTGCTCTTTGTAAATGGCGTTCTTCACCCCAGTCATCAACACTGCTCTCTGTAACAGTCCTTCTTTACCCCAGTCTCCAAGGTCTGCTCTCTGCAACAGTACTTCTCCACCCCTGGCTCTAAACTCTGCTCTCTGCAACGATCTTCCTGGACCCCTGTCTCCAACGTCTACTCTCTGCAACAGTCCTTCTGCACGACAGTCTCCAAACTCTGCTCTCTGTAATATCCTTCTGCACTCCAGTTTCCAGACTGTGCTCTTTGTAACATTATTTCTCCACCCCAGTCTTTAACCTCTCTCCTCTGAAACAGTACTTCTGCTCCCCAGACTCCAAGATCTGCTCTCTCTAACAGTCCTTCTGTACTGCAGTCATTAACCTGTGCTCTTTGTAAGGGTCCTTCTACACCCAAGTCTCCAACATCTGCTTTCTGAATCAATCTGTCTTAACCCCAGTCTCTAACCTCTCTTCTCTGTATCTAACCGTGTACACCTCAGTCTCCAACCTGTGCTCAATGTAAGAATCCTTCTGCACCCCAGTCTCCAACCTCTGCTCTCGGTAACAGTCCTATACCGAAGTCTCCAACCTCTGCTCTCTGTAACAGTCTTTCTGCACCACAATTTCCAAACTCTGCTTCCTGTAACAGTCCTTCTGAACCTGAGTCTCCAAACTCTCCTACGTGTAACAGTCCTTCTACACCTCAGTTTCCAACGTCTGCTCTTTGTAACCGTCTTTCTTGACCTCAGTCTGAAACCGCTGCTCTCTGCACGATCCTTCTGCACCCCAGTCTCAAACCACTGCTCTCTGTAAAGGTCCACCTGCACCTCAGTCTCCAAACTCTGCTCTCTGTAAGATCCTTCAGCAACCCAGTCTCCAAACTCTACTCTCTATAACAGTCCTTCTGCACCCCAGTCTCCAAACTCTCCTCTCTGCAACAGTCCTTCTACACCCCAGTCTCGAACACCTGCTCTCTGCAACAGTCCTTCTGAATCTCAGTCTGAAAACTCTGCTCCCTTAAACCACCCTTCTGTACGCCAGTCTCCTAATTCTGCTCTCTGTAACAGTCCTTCTGCACCTCATTCTCAAAACTCTGCTCTCTGTAACACGACTTGTGAAACCCAGTCTTCAACCTCTGCTCTCTGAAACAGTACTTCTGCTCCCCAGACTCCAAGATCTGCTCTTTCTAACAGTCCTTTTGTACCGCGGTCGTTAACCTGTGCTCTTTGTAAGGGTCCTTCTACACCCCAGTCTCCAACATCTGCTTTCTGTATCAATCTGTCTTAACCCCAGTCTCTAACATCTGTTCTCTGAATCTAACCGTGTGCACCTCAGTCTCCAACCTGTGCTCAATGTAAAAATCCTTCTGCACCCCAGTCTCCAACCTCTGCTCTCGGTAACAGTCCTATACCGAAGTCTCCAACCTCTGCTCTCTGTAACATTCTTTCTGCACCCCAATTTCCAAACTCTGCTTCCTGTAACAGTCCTTCTGAACCTGAGTCTCCAAACTCTCCTACGTGTAACAGTCCTTCTACACCTCAGTTTCCAACGTCTGCTCTTTGTAAACGTCCTTCTTGACCTCAGTCTGAAACTGCTGCTCTCTGCACGATCCTTCTGCACCCCAGTCTCAAACCACTGCTCTCTGTAAAGGTCCACCTGCACCTCAGTCTCCAACCTCTGCTCTCTGTAAGATCCTTCAGCAACCCAGTCTCCAAACTCTGCTCTCTATAACATTCCTTCTGCACCCCAGTCTCCAAACTCTCCTCTCTGCAACAGTCCTTCTACACCCCAGTCTCGAACACCTGATCTCTGCAACAGTCCTTCTGAACCTCAGTCTGAAAACTCTGCTCCCTTAAACCACCCTTCTGTACGCCAGTCTCCTAATTCTGCTCTCTGTAACTGTCCTTCTGCATCTCATTCTCCAAACTCTGCTCTCTGTAACACGACTTCTGCAACCCAGTCTTCAACCTCTGCTCTCTGTAACAGTCCTTCTGTACTGCAGTTTCCAAACTCTTCTCTCTGTAATGGTCCTTCTGCACCCCACTCTCCAACCTCTGCTTTCTCTATCTGTCCTTTTGCACTCAAGTCTCAAACCTCTGCTCTCTCTAACAGTCTTTCGGCAACTCAATCTCCAACTTCTGGTCTCTGAAAAAGTCCTTCTACACCCAAGTCATTAACCTCTACACTCTGCAACAGACCTTCTGCACGTCAGTCTTCAACATCTTCTCTTTGCAAAGGTCTTTCTGCACCTCAGTTTTAAACATCTGCTCTCTGTAACAGTCCTTGTGCACCCAAGTCTCCAAAATCTGCTCTCTGTAACAGTCCTTCGGCACCCCAGTCTCCACGCTCTGCTCTCTGCAAAGATCCTTTTACACCCAAGTCTCCTAACTCTGCTCTCTACAACAGTTCTTCTGCACCCCAGTCTCCAACATTTGCTCTCTGCAACAGTTTTTCTAAACCTCATTCTGAAAACTCAGCTCTCTGCAACGATCCTTGTAAAGGAAAGTCTACAACCTCTTCTCTTTCTGACAGTCTTTCAGCACCTCAGTCACCAAACTCTGCTCTCTGTAAGATCCTTATGACACCCAGTCTCCAAACGCTGCTCTATGTTACAGGCCTTCTGCTCCCCAGTCTCCAAGCTCTTCTCTGTGTAACAGGTTTTCTGCACCTCAGTCTCCAACCTCTTCTCTCTGCAACCATCTTTCTGCACCCCATTCTCCAACCTCTGCTCTCTGCATCAGTCTTATTGCACCCCAGTCTTCAACCTCTGCTCTCTGCAACAGTACGTCTGTACCACAGTCTCCAACCTCTATTTTCTGTAATGGTCCTTCTGCACCTCGGTCTCCAAACTTTGCTTTCTGTATCTATCATTCTTCACCAGAGGCTTCAAACTTTCCTCTCTGTAAGATTTTTCTACACCCCAGGTTCCAAACTCTGCTCTCTGTAACATTCCTTCTGCACCCCAATCTCCAACGTCTGCCCTCTGCAATGGTTCTTCTGCACCCCAGTCTTTAACCTTGTTCTCTACAACAGTTCTCTGTACCGCAGTGTCTAACCTCTGTGCTCTGTAAGGTTCCTTCTGCACTCCAGTCACCAACCTCCGCTTTCTGTATCAGTCTTTCTGCACCACAGTCTCCAAACTCTGCTCTTTGTAACAGTCCTTCTGCACCTAACTCTTCAACCCCTGATATCTGCAACAGTCCTTCTGCACTCCAGTCTTAATCCTCTCCTCTCTGCAACAGTCCTTCTGAACCCCAGTCTCCAACATCTGCTCTCTGAAACAGTCCTTCTCCACCCCAGTCTCCTTCATCTGCTCTCTGTAACAGTCCTTCTGTACTGCAGTTTCCAAACTCTTCTCTCCATTACGGTCCTTCTGCACCCCACTCTCCAACCTCTGCTTTCTCTATCAGACCTTCTGCACTCAGGTCTCCATACTCTGCTCTCTGTAAAAGTCCTTCTGCACCTCAGTCTCCAACGTCTACTCTCTTCAACAATCCTTCGGCACCCCAGTCTCCAACATCTGCTCTCTGTTACAGTCCTTCTGTACTACAGTCTCCAAATTCGTCTCTCTGTAATGGTTTTTTTGGACCCCAGTCTCCAAACTCTGCTTTCTGTATCAGTCCTTCTGCACCCTGGTCTCTAAACTCTGCTTTCTGTAACAGTCCTTCTGCAACTCAGACTACAATTTCTGCTCTCTGCAACAGTCCTTCTGCACCCTAATCTCCAAACTCTGCTCTCTGCAACAGCCTTTCTGCACCTCAGTGTCCAAACTCTGCTCTCTGTAAGATCCTTTGGAAACCAAGTCTCCAACCTCTGCTTTCTGCAATGGTCCTTCTGCACCCCAGCCTCTAACCTCTGTTCTCTACAACAGTTATTCTGCACCCCAGTCTCCAACCTCTGCTCTCTGTAACAGTCCTTCTGTACCGCAGTCTCCAACCTCTGTTCTCTGTAAGGGTCATTCTGCACCCCAGTCTCCAACCACTGCTTTCTGTATCAGTCCTTTTGAACCACATTCTCCAAACTCTGCTCTCTGTAACAGTCGTTCTGCACCACATTCTCCAAACTCTGCTCTCTGTAACAGTCCTTCTGCACCTCAGTCTGCAACCTGTGCTCTGTGAAATAGTCCTTCTGCACCCCAGTCTCTAAACTCTGCTCTCTTCAACAGTCCTTCTGCACCACAGTCACCAAACTTTGCTTTCTGTATCAGTCCCTCTGCACCCCAGTCTCCAAACTCTGCTCTCTTTAACAGTCCTTCTGCACCTCAGTCTCCAACCTCTACTTTCCTCAGCAGTCCTTCTCCACTCTAGTCTCCACACTCTGCTCTCAGTAACAGTCCTACTGCACCTCAGTCTGAACACTCTTTTCTCTGGAACGATCCTGCTGCATCTCAGTCTCAAACCTCTTCTCTGTGTAACAGTCCTTATGTACCTCAGTCTCCAAACTTTTGTCTCTGTAAGATCCTTTTGCAACCCACTCTTTAAACTCTGCTCTCTGTAACTATCCTTCTGCACCCCAGTCTCCAAGCACTGCTCTCTGTAACAAGCCTTCTGCACCCCAATCTCCACTCTATGCTGTCTATAAGAGGCCTTTTGACCCCAGTCTCAAACCTATGCTGTCTGTAAGATCCTTCCGCACACCTGCTCCAACCTCTGCTCTCTGTAAAAGTACTTCTGTTAAGCAGTCTCGAAACTCTGCTCTCTGTAAGGGTCCTTCTGCATTTCAATCTCCAATCTTTGCTCTCTGCAACACTCCCTCTGCAACCTAGTTTCCAAAATTTGCTCTGTGCAATAGATTTTCTGCACATGAGTCTCCAACCTGTGCTCTCTGTAAAAGTCCTACTGCACCCCAGTCTTCAACCTGTGCTTTCTGTAAAAGTCCTTCTGCACAACAGTGTCCAATCTCTGCTCTCTACAACGATCCTTCTGCACCCCAGTCTCCAAAATCTGCTCTCTGCAACAATCCTTCTGCACCCCAGTCTCCAAAGTCTGCTCTCTGTAACAGTCCTTCTGCACCCCACTCTCCAAACTCTGGTCTCTGCAACAGTCCTTCAGCACCCAAGTCTCCAACATCTGCTCTGTTCAACAGTCCTTCTACACCCCAGTCTACAACTTCTGCTCTCTGCAACAGTCCTTCTACCCACCAGTCTCGATAATCTGCTCGCCGCAACAATCCTTGTGCACTCCAGTCTCCAACCTCTTTTCTCTTCAACAGTTCTTCTGCACCCCAGTATCCTACCTCTGCTCTCTGTAAGGGTCCTTATGCACCCCAGTATCCAACCTCTGCTTTCTGTATCAATCGTTTTCTACCACAGTCTCGAAATTCTGCCCGCAGTAACAGTCCTTCTGCAACTCAGTCTGCAAACTCTGCTGTCTGCAATAGTCCTTCTGCACCTCAGTCTCTAACCTCTGCTCTCTGTAAGGGTTCTTCAGCACCCGAGTCTCCAACCTCTGCTTTCTGTATCAGTCCTTATGCACCCCAGTCTCCAACCTCTGCTCTCTGTAACAATCCTTCTGCACCTCGGTCTCCAAAGTCTGCTCTCTGCAATGGTCCTTCTGCACCTCAGTCTTTAACCTCTTCTCTCTGTAACAGTGCTTCTGCACCTCAGTCTCCAAATTTTGCTCTCCTTAATATCTTTCTGCAACCCAGTATTCAAATTCTGCTCTCTGTACCAATCTTTCTGCACCCCAGTCTCCAAACTCTGCTGTCTGTAACAGGCCTTCTGCACCCCAGTCTCCGAACTCTGCATTCTGTATCAGTCCTTCTGTACCCCAGTCTCCAAACTCTGGTCTCTGCAACGATCTTTCTGCACCCCAGTCTTCAACCTCTGATCTCTACAACACTTATTCTGCACCGCAGTCTCCAAACTGTGCTGTCTGTAACAGGCCTTCTGCACCACAATCTCCAAACTCTGCTCTGTAACAGTCATTCTCCACCACAGTCTGCAACCTCTGCACTCTGCAATTGTCCTACTGCACCCAATCTCCAACCTCTGCTCTCTGCAACAGTCCTTCTCTACCCCAGTCTCGAACCTATGCTCTCTGTAACAGTACTTTTTTTTTTTAATTGTTGGTCGTTCAAAACATTACATAGTTCTTAATACATCATATTTCACAGTTTGATTCAAGCGGGTTATGAACTCCCAACTTTACCCCTCATACAGATTGCTGTATCACATCAGTTACCCTTCCATTGATTGACATATTGCCTTTCTAGTGTCTGTTGTATTCTTCTTTCTGTCCTGTTCTCTACTATCTTCCCCTCCTCTTCCTGCCCCTCCCCTTTTTTCTCTCTACCTCTTCTACTGTAAATCATTTCTTCCTTTTATAATATCTTGTCTTACCCCTTTTTTCCTCTTATATATCATTTTGTATAACCCTGAGGATCGCCTTCCATTTCCATACGATTTCCCTTCTCACTCCCTTTCCCTCACACCTCTCATCCCTGTTTAATTAAATCTTCTTCTCAAGCTCTTCGTCCCTACCCTGTCCTTATTTACTCCCCTTATATCAAATGGGTCATTTGATATTAGTTTTTTATAGATTGACTAGCTTCACTTAGCATAATATGCTCTAATGCCATCCATTTCCCTCCAAATTCTATGATTTTTGTCATTTTTTAATGCAGAGTAATACTCTGTTGTGTATAAATGCCACATTTTTTATCCATTCATCTATTGAAGGGCATCTAGGCTGATTCAATAATCTTGCTATAGTGAATTGTGCTGCTATGAACTTCGATGTAGCAGTGTCCCTGTAGCATGCTCTTATTAGGTATTTAGGGAATAGACCAAGAAGGGGAATAGCTGGGTCAAATGGTGGTTCCATTCCCAGTTTTCCAAGAAATCTCCATACTGCTTTCCAAATTGGCTGCACCAATTTGCAGTCCCACCAGCAATGAACAAGAGTGCCCTTTTCCCCGCATCCTCTCTAGCACTTATTGTTGTTTGACTTTCTAATGGCTGCCAATCTTACTGGAGTGAGATGGTATCTTAGGGTATTTTTGATTTGCATTTCTCTGAGTGCAAGCGATAGTGAGCATTTTTTCATGTACTTATTGATTGATTGTATGTCCTCCTCTGAGAAGTCTAATTTTGAGTTCTTTGTATATTCTGGTTATTAGGGCTCTATCTGAAGTGTGTGGATTAAAGATTTGTTCCCAGGATGTAGGCTCCCTGTTTATCTCTCTTATTGTTTCTTTTGCTGAGAAAAAACTTTTTAGTTTGAGTAAGTCCCATTTGTTGATTCTAGTTGTTAACTCTTGCGCTATGGGTGTCCTATTGAGGAATTTGGGGCCCGATCCCACAGTACATAGATCATAACCAACTTTTTCTTCTATCAGATGCCGTGTTTCTGATTTAATATCAAGCTCCTTAATCCATTTTGAGTTAACTTTTGTGCATGGCAAGAGATAGGGATTCAGATTCATTTTGATGCAAATGGATTTCCAGTTTTCCCAGCACCATTTGTTGAAGATGCTATCCTTCCTCCATTGAATGCTTTTAGTCTCTTTATCAAATATAAGATAGTTGTAGTTTTGTGGATTCGTTACTGTTTCCTCTATTCTGTACCATTGGTCCACCCGCCTGTTTTGGTACCAGTACCATGCTGTTTTTGTTACTATTGCTCTGTAGTATAGTTTGAAGTCTGGTATCGCTCTACTGCCTGATTCACACTTCCTGCTTAGCATTGTTTTTGCTCTTCTGGGTCTTTTATTATTCCATATGAATTTCATGATTCTTTTATCTATTTCGACAAGAAATTCCGTTGGGATTTTGATTGGCATTGCATTGAACTTATAGAGACCTTTTGGTAATATCGCCATTTTGATGATGTTAGTTCTGCCTATCCATGAGCAGGGTATATTTTTCCATCTTCTAAGGTCTTCTTCTATATCTTTCTTTAGGTTTCTGTAATTTTCATTATATAAATCTTTCACCTCTTTTGTTAGGTTGATTCCCAAGTATTTTATTTTTTGGGGGGATATTGTGAATGGAGTAGTTGTCCTCATTTCCGTTTCAGAGTATTTGTCGCTGATATACAGGAATGCCTTTGATTTATGCGTGTTGATCTTATATCCTGCCACTTTGCTGAATTCATTTATTAGCTATAATAGCTTCTTTGTAGACCCTTTTGGGTCTGCTAGGTATAGGATCATATCATCTGCAAATAGTGATAATTTAAGTTCTTCTTTTCCTATTTTTATGCCTTTAATTTCTTTCGTCTGTCTAATTGCTCTGGCCAGTGTTTCGAGGACTATGTTGAACAGAAGTGGTGAGAGAGGGCATCCCTGTCTTGTACCAAATCTTAGAGGGAATGCCTTCCATTTTTCTCCATTCAAAAGGATGCTGGCCTGTGGCTTATTGTAGATTGCTTTTACAATGTTGAGGTATGTTTTAGTTATCCCTAATTTTTCTAGAGTTTTGAACATAAAGGGATGCTGTACTTTGTCGAATGCTTTTCTGCATCTATCAAGATGATCACATGGTTCTTATTTTTAAGTCTATTGATGTGGTGAATAACATTTATTGATTTCCGTATATTGAACCAGCCTTGCATCCCAGGGATGAATCCTACTTGATCATGGTGTATAATTTTTTTGATATGTATTTGAATCCGATTCGCCAGAATTTTATTGACGATTTTTGCATCAAGGTTCATTAGAGATATTGGTCTGTAGTTTTCTTTCTTTGAAGTGTCTTTGTCTGGTTTCGGAATCAGGGTGATGTTGGCCTCGTAGAATGAATTTGAAAGTTCTCCCTCCCAAAAGTATTGGTGTTAGTTCCTTTTTAAAGGTTTTGTAAAACTCTGCTGTATACCCATCCGGTCCTGGGCTTTTCTTAGTTGGTAATCTTTTCATGGTTTCTTCTATTTCCTCTATTGTTATTGGTCTGTTTAGGTTGTCTATATCCTCCTAACTCAATCTGGGCAGATCATAAGACTTAAGGAATTTATTTATGCCTTCACTATCTTCTATTTTATTGGAGTATAAAAATTCAAAATAATTTCTGATTATCTTCTGTATTTCTGAAGTGTCTGTTGTGATATTACCTTTTTCATCCCGTATGTTAGTAATTTGAGTTCTCTCTCTTCTTCTCTTTGTTAGCATGGCTAAGGGTCTGTCAATTTTATTTGTTTTTTCAAAGAACCAACTTTTAGACTTGTCAATTTTTTCAATTGTTTTTTTTGTTTCAATTTCATTTATTTCAGCTCTGATTTTAATTATTTCTTGCCTTCTACTTCTTTTGCTGTTGTTTTGCTCTTTTTGTTCTAAGATTTTGAGATAAAGTATGAGATCATTTATTTGTTGTTTTCTTTCTTTTTTTGAGAAATGAACTCCAAGCAATGAATTTTTTCTCTTAGATCTGCTTTCAATGTGTCCCATAGATTCCGATATGTTGTGTCTGTATTTTCATTTAACTCTAGGAAGTTTTTAATTTCCTCCTTGATGTCTTCTAAAACCCATTGATTATTCAGCAACCTATTGTTCATTCTCCAAGTGATGCTTGATTTTTCCTTCCTTCTTTTATCATTGATTTTCAGTTTTATTCCATTGTGATCAGATAAGATGCATAGTATTATCTCTATCCCTTTATATTGTCTAAGAGTTGCCCTGTGACATAATATATGGTCTATTTTTGAGAAGGTTCCATGTGCTGCTGAGAAAAAAAGTGTAACTACTTGATTTTGGGTGGTATAGTCTATATATGTCAATTAAGTCTAGGTTGTTAATTGTGTTATTAAGTTCTATAGTTTCCTTATTTAACTTTTGTTTGTAAGATCTGTCCAGTGGTGAGAGAGGTGTGTTGAAGTCTCCCATGATTATTGTATGGTGGTCTATTAGACTCTAGAACTTGAGAAGAGTTTACTTGATGAACACAGCTGCACCATTATTTGGGGCATATATATTTATGATTGTTATGTCTTGTTGGTGTATGGTTCCCTTGAGCAGTATGACGTTTCCTTCTTTATCCCTTTTGATTAACTTTGGCTTGAAATCTATTTTATTAGATAAAAGTATGGACACTCCTGCTTGTTTCCGCATTCCATATGAGTGGTATGATTTTTCCCAACCTTTCACCTTCAGTCTATGAATATATTTTTCTATCAGTTGTGTCTCCTGTAGGCAGCATATTGTTGGGTCTTGTTTTGTGATCTATTCTACGAGCCTGTGTCTCTTAATTGGTGAGTTTAAGCTATTAACAATTTTAGGGTTATTATTGAGATATGATTTGTTCTTCTAGCCATATTTGTTTATTGATGTTACTAAACCTGATTTGTTATCCTCTTTGACTACTTTCCCCCCTTTACTGTCCTACCTCCCATTGTTGGTATTCAATGTTATTTTCCATTTCCTCTTCCTGTAATGTTTTGCCAAGGATTTTTTGAAGATATGATTTTCTAGCTGCGGATTCTTTTAACTTTTGTTTATCGTGAAAGGTTTTAATTTCATCTTCTATCCTGAAGCTTAATTTCACCGGATACACGATTCTTGGTTGGAACCCATTTTCTTTCAGTGTTTGAAATATGTTATTCCAGGATCTTCTAGCTTTCAGAGTCTGTGTTGAGAGATCAGCTGTTATCCTGATTGATTTTCCTCTAAATGTAATCTGCTTTCTTTCTCTTGCAGCTTTTAAAATTCTCTCCTTATTCTGTAAGTTGGACATCTTCATTATAATGTGTCTAGGTGTGGATCTCTTATAATGTTGCACATTCGGCATCCTGTAGGCTTCTAGGATTTGTGATTCTGTCTCATTCTTCAAGTCTGGGAAGTTTTCTCAAATAATTTCACTGAATAGTCTGTTTATTCCTTTGGTTTGGAGCTCTGTGCTTTCCTGTATCCCAATGACTCTTAAATTTGGTCTTTTGTTATTGTCCCATAATTATTGGATGTTCTGCTCAATGTTTCTTAGCAGACTTGCTGAGCTGTTTATGTTCTTTTCCAGTTGAAATACTTTGTCATCATTGTCTGATGTTCTCTCTTCTAAGTGATCTACTCTGCTGGTAGTATTCTCAATTGAGTTTTTAAGTTGGTTTATTGTTTCCAGCATTTCTAGGATTTCTATTTGTTTGTTTTTTATTACCTCTATCACCCTGTGAAATTGATCTTTTACTTCCTGGATTTGTTTGTCAATGTGATTTTTCATTGTGTGATTATAAGACCAGCGACCCGTGGCGCGGTAGCCAAGTAACCTCATTTGGAGTAGGGGCTGTGCAGAGCTGCCATCTGAGCAAGCAGGGCAGGCAGACCAGCGGCCCACTGGCAAGACAGGCCAGGTAGCTTGCCAATGTGGTGGACACATAACACCGAGGCAGTCGCGTCACACTGGTTGGAGTGGGGGTGGAGCAGCCTCGCCGCCCGGGTCCAGAGGGGGCTCAGCAATCCGTTGGAGAGGTAGTCAGGTACCCCCATTGGGAGTGGGGGCTGTGCAGAACTGCGACCCACCAGCCTAGAGGCCTGCCAGCGTGGTAGACACGTCACACCAATTGGAGTGGGGACCCAGCAGAGCCGCCACCCACATCCAGATCAAGACCAACGACCCCAGGGTGTGGTAGTTACGCTACCACAATTGGAGTGGGGTCAGAGCAAAACAGCCACCCATGCCCGCAGAAGGGGCAGACCTTCGACCGATCAGCGTGGTAGACAGACCACCCTAATTAGAGGAGGAGCACAGCCAGTACCCGCCCTGCAAGAGAGACTTCCCAACTATACAAGAGCAATATAAATAAATAGAGGGTAAATTTCAAAAACACAACAGTTGCACCAAGAAGAAAGAAACGTGAGCAATATGAAAAGACAAGGAAAGAAAGTACCACAAGCAATGCAGGTCAACTCAAATTTAGAAGAGGTAATAGCTGCAACAGATGGAATGTCAGATAAAGAGTACAGGATATATATGCTTCAGATGATCTGGAGTCTCAAGGAAGACATGAGACAGCAAAATCAGACAATGTAACAGTACTTTTGTACTGCAGTTTCCAAACTCTTCTCTCTGTAAATGTCCTTCTCTGCTCTCTGAAACAGTTTTTCTAAACCTCATTCTGAAAACTCTGCTCTGTGAAAGGATCCTTCTGGAACCCAGTTTCCAACCTCTGCTCTCTCTGACAGTCTTTCGGCACCTCAGTCACTAACCTCAGCTTTCTGTAAGATCCTTATGCCACTCAGTCTCCAAACTCTGCTGTGTGTTACATGTCATCTGCTCCCCAGTCTCCAAGCTCTGCTCTTTGTAACAGGCCTTCTGCACCTCAGTATCCAACCTCTTCTCTCTGCAACAATCCTTCTGCACCCCATTCTTCAAACTCTGCTCTCTGCATCAGTCCTATTGCACCCCAGTCTTTAACATCTGCTCTCTGTAAGTTCCTTCTGCACACCTGTCTAAAAACTATGCTCTCATTAACAGTTCTTCTGTACAACAGTTTCTAACCTCTATTATCTGTAACAGTTTTCTTCACCGCAGTCTCCAAACACTGCACTCTGCACAGTCCTTCTGCACCCAGTCTCAAACCTCTCCTCTCTGCAACAGTCCTTCTGCACCTTAGTCTCTAAACACTGATCTCTGTAACAGTTTTTCTACACCTCAGTCTTCAACAACTGTTCTCTGCAACAGTCCTTTTTCACCCTAGTCTCCAAACTCTGCTCTCTAGAACAGTCCTTTTATACACCAGTCTTCATAATCTACTCTCTGCAACGATCCTTCTGAACCCCAGTCTCCAAAGTCTGCTCTCTGCAACAATCCTTCTGCACCCAAGTCTCAAAAATTTCCTCTCTGTAAGACCGTTCTGGTCCCCAGTCACCAAACTCAGCTCTCAGTATTAGTCCTTCTGCACCCCAGTCTCCAAACACTGCTCTCTGTAACAGTTTTTCTGCACCTCAGTCTTCAACAACTGCTCTCTGCAACAGTCCTTCTGCACCCCAGTCTCCAATGTCTGCTCTCTGCAACAATCGTTCTGCACCCAAGTCTCCAAACATTTCTCTCTTAAAAATTCTTCTGCACCCCAGTTTACACAATATGCTCTCTGTAACATTCCTTCTGCACCGTAGTC